>NW_021319744.1:776425-881375 GCF_001605985.2 Dendrobium catenatum | reverse complement strand
TGTTGATTAATCTAGATGATGAGAACTTATTCTCATAATCGACAACTAAAGCATTGACTATGCTATTATTAAAATAGAATATTAGGATTTGATGTTAATAAACGCATATAGTATATTTAATTTTTAGTTCTTTAATTTAATGATACTTGTTGTTTAACATTTCCATTTGGCTCTATTAGACGTACGCCAATCTGGCTCAGTGATGATTAAGCTTAATTACGTAATGACGTATGTTACAGTAGTCAAATAAGCGCCACTTATGAAGGGATTTATTCTGGATATTTAAAATTTAACATGCTATGTTTCTCACCTTTAATTTTATGGAAAAATTTTTAATGGAATTTTGATTCAAAAATTTTAACTACTTATATTAGCTTTAAATATGTAAATTATCAACTTCTCAATACATGACGCAACAAAATACTGCATTAAGTAGTAGCATTCACCAATATGATTTCTATGATCAAGTTAGATACAATTAGTGAACATAGCATTCATCATTTTTTTGTGGTTTGATAGAGATGAAGTACTAATAGTTCCATAGAGAAAATTTGGATAAGTACAAATGTCTGACCTTGTCTAAAGACGACTAGTTACACAATATCAACTGGAGTTTGCAAATCAACGTCACTCACTTTCAGATGGTGTCGGTGCACCCGGTGCAGGCGAGGATCGGCAGTTGGCACTGTCAGTCGTCAGGAGGTACTTCAGTTCGCAGATGCATTCGGCGTCCTTGGTGGTCCATCGTGGTGCGGCAGAACTAGTGCGTTTGGCAGCATCCGGCGTGCGGCGTCCCTTGGTGGTTCGGCGGTGGTGCGGCAGCACTCCGACGTTCCTTGGTGGTCTGGCGGTGGTGCGGTAGAACTACGGCGATGGTGCGTCAGTACTCCGGCGGTGGTGCGACAGCACTCCGGCGGTGGTGCGACAGCACTCCGGCGTCCCTTGGTGGTCCGACGGTGGTGCGGAAGACCTACGGCGGTGGTGCGACAGCACTCCGACGTCTCTTGGTGGTCCGGCGGTGGTGCGGCAGACCTACGACGGTGGCGCGATAGCACTTTGGCGGTGGTCGAGGAGGAGCTAGGCGGCTGGAGCTTTCTTCCTTCTCTTCCTTCTTCTCTCTTGGTTTCTTCCTCCCTTTTCAAGAGGAAAATGGGTTCTATTTATAGAATTCTTTAGTGGCATGACTTGTAAATAAGTGGAAGATCAAGGGTAAATTTGGAGTGGTTCGGATGGACGGCCGATTTTGATTCTTACTATCATGCAATGTTCAATGGATATTTGATTGTCTTAATGATATCAGAATTTGATGACCTTGGGCTTGTTGGATTCATCTCGTCGAGCCGCTCGATTCGACTATAAGCATGTTATGATTGAAGATCGTTTGGTAACCCAAATTACGGTTTGATCTTTCCAAAAGTGCATCGAGTCTTTGATTTAGACTCATTTGGGCTCGGATTGGGTTGATTTTGGTGTCGTTGGATTCGTGTTTCTGAGACGCTTAGTTTGACTATAAGTTTACTGAAATCAGAATTCAGATAGACTCCGATTTAATTTTTGAAGTTCCCAACTTGATTTTGCTTCGAGATTCGTGCTCGATCAAAGTAATTTTTTAATGACATATCAATATTAAAAAGGGGTGTTGAAGTTGCTAGAACTTTTAAAAATGTTATTATAGCTATAAGATCAAAATCTAAGGCCAAAATTGATCTATATTTGAATTGGCTGATTCACCAAAAGTCGGATTGGTTCACTGATTCTCTGGTTAGACTGCAAGTTCTGATCAGTTCTTGGGACCATTTAGGATGGAAACTATTGGACCACCTAGCTCAATCCAATTTTAAATGTATATATTTGTGTTAGTTTTGTGTGGAATTTGATTGTGCCGGTCAATCAGTTTTTAAGGTGGTCTTGACCGTCGCGTTTAATCTAATTGTGTCGATCAATCAAGTTGTATTATTGTCTCAGACCTTAATGCCAACGGTCGAGCTCGTTGGGGGGTTTTAAAGGAGGTGGCCTTTTTTTTCTTTTTAATTGGGAGGTGATCTTAATGCAGCGGTTCGCACGTAGTTAATGGAGTAGTATTTTTTAGGAGAGTAATGAAATTTAGGTGGTATATATGTAAATAGTAATGTTTAGGTGTTAGATAAGCAATTAGGATAATTTTAGGTGTTATGTATGTAAAAATCTCTTTCTTGTATTGTTTGTTTTGTTGCATGTTTTTCTTCCCAACATTTTGTGAAGTTTAAATATATCAAATATAAAAAATAATTTATTTTTTAGAAGGATGTTTTCATTATTATTGATTTGATCCGTTAAAACTGATCAACATTTTAAAATAATTAAGAGAAATTTACATACATACCACTTTATAACATCCTATTTACATATCTAACACCTAAAATTTTAATTTACATGAATACCACCCTATATTATTTTAATATCAAATATACCACTTACATTTCTTTTCTACCACTCATATATTTCATTTCTACCACTCATATTTGATATGAAAATGAACTATGGGTGGTATGTATGTAATATTAAAATTTTAGGTGTTAAATATGTAAATAGCATAGTATTAAGTGGTATGTATGTAAATCTCCCAATAATTAAATGATTCTACCATAGTATCAAACCACAAGGCTATTTTAGTAAATATCATATTTTTTAAAGGAGGATTTCCATATGTATCACAAATTTTTTATATACTTAATAATATCTAAATCTTCATATTTATTTACATAACACCTCCAAATTTTGAAATTACGTTAACACTAATACCAACTTATTTAAAATAAAACAAACATTTGCTTACATATATTTTAAAGTGGTTTAGTAGCTAAGTTGATATATAAATAAACATAAAAAATTAAATGTTAAAATTTAAATACATTTTCAAATAGATGCTAAAATGATATATTATTAACTAAATATAAAATTTCAGATTTGAGATATGTAAATATATTTTCATACATATCTTTTGATATAAATTAGATATTAAAATTATTTATAAGTAAATGTCAAAATTCAGATATTATATTTTATTCAAGAAAATGAAATGCAGTTTAAAAATATTTATAAAACTAAAAGTAGAAATTCACGGTTCTTCCTGTGAAAAGCAGTGCTTACAAGAACTTCTGTAGAGGCAAAACACAGAGAGCATGGAGAGAGTTCTTAGAGACAACTTTTCCACTGCTTGCTGCTTTTGTCTACTCTATGCCAAGCTCAACAGATATACTAAGGATTCGTTTTGGACGACTTTTTTTGTTGCTTCTTAAAGCACTGTCAATATTGGACCCGACCCGAAAATCCGATCCGAACCCGACCCTAAAATTTCTGAAAAATCGTCCCGTTTGCAAAACCGGGTCGGGTTTGGGTTAACCCGGAAACTCGGGAATGACCCGATTTGACCTGGAATAAAACATAAACTCGGCATCCGGCCCCGCTGCCACGCAGTTGAGCGAGCCCCGCTGCCGCGCAGTTAAGCGCCCCGCCCCAAGTCGTGCAGTTGACTATCTGCCCCGCTGCCGCGCAGTCGACCGCCTGCCCCGCTGTCGTGCAGTCAAGCGCGACCACTGCCCCGTTGCCGCAAGCCCTCGCACTCACGCCCGCGTTCCGCGTAACGCGTTCCGCCTAACGCGACCCGTTCCGCGTAACCCGTTGCCGCGGCTGAAACAAGTGGGTTTGGGTTGACCCGAACACGAAGCGGGTTGGGTTCGGATTCAGAAATTGACCCGTTTGCAAAAAAGGGTCGGGTCGTCCCGAACCCGAATAGTGCTATAGGTCAATTTCGGGTTTGACCTAAACCCGACCCGTGACCCGAAATTGACACCCTTAGCTTTCTAATATAAAAATTTTAATTTTTTTAATCAAAAAGCTGCTTTAAAAAGCAATAAAAAAGTCATCCCAAATGAAGCCTAAGTTGTTTACTTATATTTATCATAAAATTTTCAAATTTTCCTTTTATGTTTCTTCTGAAAAAAAAAAAGTTTTTCCTTTTAAGTTTCAGCTTGCCTTCTACAAACAATCTTGCCTTATAATCTTCAATCAGGTTATATAGACCCACTTTTAAGTCAATAGCTTTGCGTCCAAAAGTTAGCGAATGACGTCTAGAGGCGAATGAGAACGCATCACGTCATTTTTTTTACTGTGTACGTTGCTATGTCCGGCTCAGTACCGTATGACATGGTACATTCTGATTCGCCTTTGAATTGTTCGGTGACCGTACAAAATAATTTCTCCCAAAAGAGAAATCAGTCAACATCCAAGTTTCATTTTTTTCCAATAGATTTAGGATTCATTTGAAATTGCTTTTTTTATTATTGCTTTATGAGGAGCAGTTTTCTATTCCAATAATTTTAAATTAAAAAAAAAATACTAAAAAATTGCTTCATAAAACGATAAAAAAGCTATCCTAAATGAAGCCTTAGGCTTCGTTTGGGACGGCTTTTTTATTGCTTTCTAAAACGGAGTTTTAGTACAATTTTTTTTTTATTTTTGTACTAAAACTCCGTTTTAGAAAGCAATAAAAAAACCGTCCCAAACGAAACCTTAATCTCCTCATCTGAAACTTTCTATATTTTAATCAAGATGCTGCTTTCCAAAAATGAAACCTTCACACAATTGATCAGGGTGATTCATATATGCAACACCTGCAACTTTATTCTTCTAATTCACTATAGTTAAGGTTCAACAGATATGTATTCTAATTGGAATCATCTTTAACTTAAGAAAATCTGCCACAGTGGCAATGAAGATTCTTCACCTTAGTTACTGCTTGATATGATTTCTCTTGTTAGCCCTGCTTCATAAGAGTTCTCTTCTGCATAAATCTTCTCAAGCATACTTTCATCAGCTGCCCGTTAATGAAAAGCAGTGCCGTAATTAGGTGAGATTATTCTGTGCGATCATCGGATGCCGTCTGAAAGCGAATCACGATGCGTCACGTCATTTTTTTGCTCTGTACTGTGCTGTGTACCGGGTGAGTAGCACATTTTGATTCCTCTCCGGACAGTTCGGTGACCGCATAGAATAATTTCTCCGTAACAAGAGAATATGAAGAGGCAAAAGCATAGGATGATTGAACTAATTATTAGAACAAGGCTTAGCATAAGCATAAACTGTACTCTAGCATAGCTTATTCATTTACTTACTGCTCTTTATATATATGTAATACTTTGTTTTAGTTTTGAACATAAGATTTCCCTCGCTTCTTTTTCATTCTTGCCGCTCAGTGTCGTCTTCTTCTCTCTTCTCGCCTATCTTCTCAGGCTCCCTTTCATGGTATCAGAGCTAGTCATGGGGGATCAAGAATCTACTTCCTCCCTCCCTCCCACTTCCTCTACGCTCGCCAGACAACCTTCTGAGCTCGTCATTCCAACGACTCTCAAATTCATCATTTCGAACATCAAGAACCTGATTCCAAACTCCCTCACCTCCGACAACTATGCCATTTGGCGAACTCAAATCTTCCAGCATCTCTCTGCCAATGGTTACGCCGATCACCTCATGGGAAAAACTCTTCCGCCACCGGACCCGACGTCCTCCGATCATGCTCGGTGGCGTCTCGTTGACAACAATCTCATTTATGCACTATTTTCAACGATTTCTCCCGCCATTCTCCCTTATGTGATTACCTCTACCACTGCTCAAGAAGTTTGGGCTGTTCTTGAACGCCGATTGCAATCGTCGGGCTGCTCTAGCATCATCCAACTCAAGTACGAGTTGCATCACAGCCAAATGAATAACCAAACAATGCAGCAATACCTAGCCCACGTCAAGAACATCGTGGATAACATTGCGGCGTCTGGCACAAAGATTGATCCCGAAGACATAGTCCTCTACATCCTCAACGGACTACCGAGGACATACAACTCGTTCAAGACACATACGTTCCTCCTCTCTTCCTGCCGACCTTCATGCTCTCTACTCTGTCCTCTGCAGCTAGGAATACACATAAACCAGGAAGTCAAGAATGATCAACTCGCAATGACAGCTACTGACTACGCCACTTCCTACAATCAGACTCAGAACAAGAATCCAAAGCGTTCTACCAAATACAGAAACAATGGCCCTCGTAACCCTGCAACATCTGAACAAGCCCAATCTCAGCCACCGACCTCTGGTACTCGCTCGACCTGTCAAATTTGCAGCAAGAATGGCCATACAGTGATCAACTGCTGGCATCGCTGCAATCTCTCCTATGAACCACCCACGTCTGCCGCACCTCGAGCTCTTCTAGCTCAACCGAATCCGACGGCATATCAAACATGGGTACTGGACTCCGACGCCTCCTCTCACATGACGTCGGACAGCTCGACCATCCAATTTCCCTCGGTATATCACGAACACGAGTCATTCTCTATTGCGAATGGCACAACTGTTCCCATACAGAACTAAGGACAAGTACTTCTTCCATTGCCCGCCTCGTCTCGTAAGCTTCACCTTTGCATTTTACTACACGTTCCAGCACTCACACACAATCTCCTATTTATATCAAAATTAACCACGGATAACTCTGTTTCCATCACATTTGATTATAATGGTTTCGAAATTAAGGACTTACAAGACCAGCAACTTCTTCTTCGTGGACGCCTAATTAATGGCATCTACAAACTAAACATTGCTCCAGCATCGTCGACCACAACACTTCAAGCAGCAACCACGCTCAAGTCCACTTGGCATGCCCGTCTCGGTCACCCCAATTGCAGAATCTTTAATTCTTTAGCTCGCTGTATTTCCAGTTTTAATCACATTTCGTCTGATTTTCATTGCGAAGCTTGTGAAATGGCTAAAAGCCATAAACATTCACATGTACTTCCCATCCGTTTGAACTAATTCACTCGGATGTTTGGGGACCTGCTAAACAATCTTCGTTAAATGGCTTTCGATATTACGTCGTTTTTATTGATGATTTTACGCAGTTTTCCTGGATTTATTTCACGCATCACAAGCATGAAACGTTTGCAAAGTTTAAACTATTCTGCAACTTTCTACAAAATCAGCTCTCTGCAACCCCTAAACATTTATGTTCTAATGGAGGAGGCGAGTTCTTGAGCAACGACTTCACTACATATCTAAATAACCATGGCATACACCATCAACTAAGTTGTCCTCACACACCAGAACAAAACGGGCTATCCGAGAGGAAACACAGGTATCTTCTTGAGCTCACTCACACGCTTCTGATCACATCCAGTCTTCCCAACCAATTCTGGGCCGACGCCGTCTCCACGGCCAACTACCTCATAAATCGTCTCCCTTCGACAGCACTTTCCCTCAAATCTCCCTACCAAATGTTACACAATGTCATCCCGGATTACTCTCACATAAGAACCTTTGGGTGCCTATGTTACCCATGACTTCAACCTTACACAACCAACAAACTCTCCCCTCGTTCTCATCCTTGCATTTTCATAGGCTACTCTCCTAATTACAATGGGTGCAAGTGCTACAACATCACCTCTCACAAAGTTCACATATCAAGACACATCAATTTTCAAGAATTAATCTTCCCACTCCGTGAAAATCCCACCACCACACAGACTACAACCACGCCTACAGCCCATCATTCCTCTCCACTTCTCCTAGTTCCCGTCTCTGCCACCGCCCCCCTCAAATACTATAACCACAACTGCATCCAACATTCTTCCTCCCCTTCAACAATCTACTCACATCATTTCTCCTCCTCTTGCTGACACGCTCCCTCACTCCAACCCACATGTTTCTCTGCCTTCAGGACCACCTAATCACCCTATGCAAACACGCTCCAAATCCGGCATCTCCAAACCGCGCCATATCCTATCTCTTATAAGCAATGCCAACCACACTTCCACTCCAACCACCTACAATTAAGCCTCCAAATTAAAGCACTGGCAAGAAGCAATGGCTACGAAATATCAAGCTCTGCAACAGCAGAGGACGTGGACTCTTGTTCCCAAACCCCCCAACAAACGAGTCCTCGGCTGCAAGTGGACGTACAAGACGAAACTTCTACCCTCCGGCCAAGTCGACAGCTACAAGGCTCGGCTAGTCGTCCTCGGCTACAAACAAATACTAGGAGAAAACTACAACAAAATATTCAGTCCAGTTGCCAGAATGACCACCATCCGCATGCTACTCACCCTAGCCATCAACAGAAATTGGCCAATCCTTCAGCTCGATGTCTCCAACGCCTTTCTTCACGGCGATCTACCGGACGACATCTACATGAATCAACCTCGCGGCTTTGAAGACCTGGCCCAACCAAATGATGTATGCAAGCTTCACAAATCACTATACGGGCTTAAACAAGCCCCTCGACAATGGTTTCAGAAAATCACAGCATTCCTACAAACTCGTGGTTTCGGGTTTAGCCGCTCTGACCCCTCTTTACTCATTTACAATAATCATCAAATATTCATCTATACCTTAATCTATGTGGATGACATTCTTCTTACAGGGAATAGCTCGACCCACATCAACAATCTTCTCACTAATCTCCAATCACAATTTGCTCTTAAGCAGCTCGGACAGATCAATCTGTTTATCGGCATCCAAATAAACAGACTGCTTCCGGATTCTTTCTCCATCAGGAACATTATGCCTCCAAGCTCCTGCAGGAAGCAGGCTTCACAGACAGCAAAGCTTGTCCAACTCCCATCACACCGAATTCCAGACATCGACAACAAAACGACGAACCATTTCATGCCCCGTCCATATACCGACGTCTCGCCGGCTCGCTCCAATATCTCACCATTACACGTCCAGACATCGCATACGCCACAAACCAAGCCTGCCAACACATGCAAAACCCAACCACCGCAGACTTCATTCAACTCAAACGTATACTACGCTACATCAAAGGAACATTATCCTTTGGTCTGCCCATCATTCCTGGCGACACAACTCTTCAGACCTACACGGATGCAGATTGGGCCGCTTACACTACTGATCGCAAGTCCATCTCAGGCTCTTGCACATTCTTGGGCCCGAACCTCATTTCTTGACCCGTCAAGAAACAAATCACAATGGCCAAATCCTCTACAGAGGCAGAATACCGAGCCTTATCAGCAGCCACATCTGAGGTCATCTGGCTTCGTCGCCTTGCCGCGGAACTTCAACTAGAACAAAGCTCTCCCACAATCATTCACTGCGACAACATCTCGGCTATAGCTATAGCCAAGAATCTCGTATTTCATACCAGGACCAAACACATCGAAATAGACTACCAATTTATTCGACAACACAGCGTCCGGCAACGTCTGCGTTCAACACATACCCTCTCACGATCAGATAGCAGACATTTTAACCAAACCGTTTTCCTATTCTTGTTTTGATTTTCTTCGATCCAAATTAACCATTCAATCCAAGAATGATTAATTTGAGGGAAGATATTAGAACAAATCTTAGCATAAGCATATACTGTACTCTAGCATAGCTTATTCATTTACTTATTGCTCTTTATATATATGTAATACTCTGTTTTAGTTTTGAACATAAGATTTCCCTTGCTTCTTTTTCATTCTTGCCGCTCAGTGTCGTCTTCTTCTCTCTTCTCGCCTATCTTCTCAGGCTCTCTTTCACTAATAACGTGTACTAATAATGCTTTTAAAAAATTGAAAAGAAGTGAATGAAGGGTTTGTTTATAACAACTTCTTTATTGCTTTTTTAAAATAAAATTTTAGTGCAAATATTAATTTTTTTTACAAAAATTTCATTTTATGAAGCAATAAAAAAGCAGTCCAAAGAGAGAATGCGACTTATATTTGTGGTTGCAATCGAACATGTTTACAATTTGCCGGATCTGCAATTTAGTAGAAGTATACAAGCTAAGAACTAATAAATATTTCATAGATCTCCACCTATAGGATCAACTTATATCTAGAAACATAGAACACGAGACATTAATAATGTTGAAGAATCAACTTGGAGAGAAGCGGTCCATGAGCAGGCACATGGTAGCCTCTGAAATACTCGCATAACTCCTCTGTCTCGTCCCATTCACGGCCGGCGCCGCCGTTGCCTCCTTCTTCGCCACCGAGCTTTCTTCTCCCACGAACTTCGCCGGAATGAAGTTATTCCTCCATCCAAGCTTAACAAGCTCACTTCTCCAAATCTCCATGAGCCCAGCCATGATCTCTAGTTCTTGAGATCTCTCAAGAGGAATGAGTGTGGCTTAGTTTTGTGTTGGAGAGCTAAAACAAAAAAAATCGTAGATGAGCGAAATAAAGGAGGTAAGAATGACGAATCTCATACCGGCTGAACTGACGAGCGACCTCCTACCGAATGGAGCCGAGGATGCAGCCCGCTGGAGACGATCGCGTATGAGGATTGCGAAGATCGACTAACCTTTTCAGATAATCGGCTGTGAGGAAGATTTGCACCATCAAAATGTCCTGAAGATATATATGCTAACGGAGACGAGGCCTTGTATATGTCGGAATGATCGGCAACTTCCGCACTAATTGGGGCAGTAGCGTCATTTTTAGGCTTCGAAACAGCGGAAAGCAGCCGACCGCGGGAGATCAGGTTCGGTCGTGAGAAGCAGCGAGCGGCAGCAAAAATTTCCGTAACGGGCTCTGCCGCGATCGTCCCAAACAATTGTTTAACTGCTTTTTAAATAGTAAAGCAGCTGTGAAGCGGTCCCAAACGAAGCCTTAATCTCCTCATATGAAACCTTCTATAATTGAATCAAGACGCTGCTTTCCAAAAATGAAACCTTCACACAATTGATCAGGGTGATTCATATATGCAACACCTGCAACTTTATTCTTCTAATTCACTATAGTTAAGGTTCAACAGATATGTATTCGCTCTGCACATTAGTTCCAAATCCTCTCAGCTGTGGCATGCCCGCCTAGGACATCCCAATCACCGGCTGCTTACTACGCTAGCTAACTACATTCCTGATTTTACTTCTTCGTCTTTTTCATTCATCTGTAAATTTTGTAATATGGCCAAGAGCCACAAGCTTTCTTTCAATAAAAGAATTTCGGTCAACACTTCCCCGTTCGAGCTTATTCACTCGAATGTTTGGGGACCCGCTCCGAATCAGTCTTTATATGGATTTCGTCACTATGTACTGTTTATAGATGATTTTACACGTTTTTCTTGGATTTTGTTTATGCATTCTAAGCAGGAAACGCTTACGAAATTCAAAATTCTATGCAATCTAATTCACACTCAATTTGCCATAACTCCTAAAATTTTTCAATCTGATGGTAGTGGTGAGTTCACTAGCAATGCTTTTACCTCATTTCTCCAAGAACATGGTATTCTTCATCAGAAAAGTTGTCCTCACACCCCTGAACAAAATGGGATCGCGGAACGCAAGCACGGGCACATTCTTGATTTAACTCGAACTCTCTTACACGCTTCAAATCTTCCAACTCAATTTTGGGCCGAAACCATATCCACTGCCATCTACCTCATCAACCGCCTTCCATCCAAATCCATAAACCTCAAATCACCCTATCAAGTTCTCTACAATAAGGTACCCAACTACTCGCACCTTCGCACTTTTGGATGCCTCTGTTATCCGTGGCTTCAACCCTACACCCACGACAAATTCACTCCTCGTTCTCATGACTGCGTTTTTCTGGGCTACTCTTCCAATCATAAAGGCTACAATTGTTACAACCTAGCCACCCACAAAACTCACATCTCATGAACACACTTTCCCTTTCAATTCTGATCCTAATTCCCCTCTTACTCACACCGATTCCACCCTGCATACCATCCCGCCCTCACTGCTTGTGCCTACTTCCGCAATCTCCAGTAACTCCAAATCGGCCACCTCTAGCTCTACCTTACATACCTCAAACCGTGACCCCCCACCTCTCATCCCTACTCCTTCAAACACAACAACCAGCATACCTGTTACCGCTCCTTCACTCCGTCCCACTCACTTAATGCGGACCAGATCGAAATCTGGTATCTCAAAGCCTAAACAAATATTTTCTCTTCTCAGCAATTCTACTCCCTCCACCACTCCGCTCAAATTTGAACACTGGCGCAATACAATGGCAGATGAGTTCAATGCTTTCCAGAAACAAGGGACTTGATCCCTTGTCCCGGTACCTCCTAACAAACGTATACTCAGCTGTAGTGGACTTTCAAAACAAAATTACTTCCTACAGGTTAAGTGGATCGCTACAAGGCTCGTCTCGTCGCACTGGGCTACGATCAAAGATTCGGAGAAAACTACACCGAAACGTTCAGTCCTGCCGCCAAAATGCCAACCATCCGCATTCTGTTCACTTTGGCTCTCAATCGGAAATGGACAATATTACAACTAGACGTCTCCAATGCTTTCCTACACGGTGACCTCCCCGATGACATCTATATGCACCAACCTACCGGATTTGTCGATCCCAATTCTCCAACCGCTATTTGCAAATTGCACAAATCACTTTATGGTCTCAAGCAAGCTCCTCGTCAGTGGTTTCAAAAGCTAACAGACTTTCTTCAATCTCGAGGATTCTGGTTTAGTCGCTCTAACCCCTCCCTACTAATCTTTACTCAGAATCAAATTCAACTCTATTTTCTAATATTTGTTGATGGCATTCTTGTCACATGAAATGATCAAAATTTCATTCAGACTCTTCTCAAGGATCTCCACTCTAACTTTGCTCTCAAGCAACTCGGACATATTTCACTCTTCCTTGGAATACAAGTTCAACAAACCTCCACTGGATACTTCCTCACACAAGAGCATTATGCTAGGAAACTCCTCTCAGAAGCTGGATTTACTGACTGTAAGGAGTCACCAACTCCTATTGTTCCTATCCCAAAGCATCGGCCCAACAACAATCAAGACTTCGATGATCCTTCTCTCTGTCGGCGCCTCCCTTCAATATTTGTCCATAACCCGCCCCAAAATAGCATTTGCAACCAACAGAGTTTGCCAACACATGCAGCACCCAACCGTCCAAGACTATCAAGCACTCAAAAGATTGTTTCGCTATGTCAAGGGCACTCTATAATTCGGACTTCCCATCACTGTTGGCGATTTACAACTTCAGACCTACACTGATGCTGGCTGGGCTTTGGACAACACTGACCGGAAATCCATTTCCGGCTTTTGTACTTCCCTAGTCCCAAACCTCATCTCTTGGTCAGTCAAGAAACAGATCACGGTCGCCAAATCCTCCACGGAAGCGGAATACCGATCCCTCTCTGCCGCCACATCTGACGTCATGACGTCATCTGGCAACGACGTCTTGCGGCCAAGCTTCAACTTGAACAACATTCTCCTACAACGATTTACTGTGACAACATTTCAGCTCTTGCAATAGCCAATAATCCCGTCTTCCATGCAAGGACGGAGCACATCGAAATCGACTACCAATTTATACACCAACACATCTCTTCCGGCAACATCATGGTCAAACACATACCCTCTAAAGATCAAGTTGCCGATATTTTAACAAAACTCTTCTAGGCTGCCCGATTCATCGAGTTACGATCCAAATTAAACATTCAGCTAATGAATGCTTAATTTGCGGGAGGCTATCAGCACGTCTCATTATAGCCTAAACTGTTCCTGTTCGTATTTACTTCTTTACCTATGTTGGTCTATATATTGTCTCCTGTACGCATTTCTGATAATAAGATTTATTTTCCATCTTTTCTCATTTACTCTGTATTCTCTCCTTCTCTCCCTCTCTGACTCTGCTCGAGGTTCGTCTCCTGGCGTTCTCACAGAATCATCTTTAACTTAAGAAAATCTGCCACAGTGACAATGAAGATTCTTCACCTTAGTTACTACTTGATATGATTTCTCTTGCTAGCCCTGCTTCATAAGAGTTCTCTTCTGCATAAATCTTCTCAAGCATACTTTCATCAACTGCCTGTTAATGAAAAGCAGTGTCGTAACTAGGTGAGATTATTCTGTTCAATCATGGGACACCATCTGAAAGCGAATCACGATCCGTCAGGTCATTTTTTTGCTTTGTATTGTGTTGTGGACCGGGAGATTAGCGCATTCTGATTCCTCTCGAACAGTCCGGTGACGACCGCATAGAATAATTTCTCCGTAACAGAGAATATGAAGAGGCAAAAGCATAGGATGATTGAACTAATAACATGTACTAATGAAGGCTTTGTTTAGAACAGTTTTTTTTATTGTTTTTTTTTAATGGAGTTTTAGTGAAAAATTAAATTTTTTAATTAAAATTAGAAGCAATAAAAAAGCTGTCCCAATTATACCTGTGGTTGCAATCTAACATTATTACAGTTTGCCGGATCTGCTATTTAACAGAAGTTAACAAGCTAAGAACTAATAAATATTTCATAGATCTCCACCTATAGGATCAACTTATATCTAGAAACATAGAACACGAGACATTAATAATGTTGAAGAATCAACTTGGAGAGAAGCGGTCCATGAGCAGGCACATGGTAGCCTCTGAAATACTCGCATAACTCCTCTGTCTCGTCCAATTCACGGCCGGCGCCGCCGTTGCCTCCTTCTTCGCCACCGAGCTTTCTTCTCCCACGAACTTCGCCGGAATGAAGTTCTTCCTCCATCCAAGCTTAACAAGCTCACTTCTCCAAATCTCCATGAGCCCAGCCATGATCTCTAGTTCTTGAGATCTCTCAAGAGGAATGAGTGTGGCTTAGTTTTGTGTTGGAGAGCTAAAACTAAAGCCAGCTTTGCTTTATAAATTATAATAGTAATCATAGAAAATGTAAGAGAGAGAGAGAGAGAATGAGAAATAGATATTTTGAAAAACAGGACAGTGGGGGGTCCTTCAATGAGCTAGAACTTGGATTTGGTTCACGAATATGCTTTCTTCAGGTAGGAGATATTTTTGATGGTGTTTTTATGTCCACAATCCATTGATGTTTGAAAGTTTTTTTTTTTTTTTTTTGAATTTTGACTTTGTTTTAATTTAGTTGGATGTCATGATTTTAATAAATATTACATGTAAAATTTCTTCTAGTTTATCTAAGACATTATTTGAATATTGTTTTCTAAAATAATTTTATCTAATAAATATTTTTTAAAAAATAATAAAATAATAATGATAAAAAGTTATCCAAATGAAGCCCGAATATTTTTTAGAAAATTTAACATATTTTTTTTTCATTTAATTTGCTTCTTATTGTTTTCAAGCGTGAATTTTCCTTTTTTTTTTAATTAAATTTCCCTTTATATAGTACATAACACCTTTTCTGTGTAAATATATAATATCTCCTCTGGTCTTTGTCAAGAAGAATATTCAGTATTGATTCTAAAATAAAGGATAATTTTGTAAATGAAGACCCAATCACCACTGAAGATTTTTAAAATATCTTTAAGCAGATATTTGGCTACCTGCTATGCTGCAAGTTCTATTTAAAGGACAAAAATCATCTAAATTATTTTTCCTTTTTTTTTTGTTGTAAATGCAGCAATCACACAGTAACTTATTTTCCAATTGATGAGTCCATCATAGTCATTCAACTTCCCTTCCAATAACTCTATTTTCATCATATTAAACTCAACAACAAGAAAAAAAAAAGAGTTCTTTATTTCCCCCCCAACAAATAAATATCAATTCAAATCCTGAACACGAAAATTCAATCTCCTGAGCCAAATAGAATGCAAAATCATATGAAACACATCAAATCTCTCAGGCGGACTATTCACCACAAAATGCTTCTGCACCATCTTCACCCTTCTCCACATCCTTATATACTGCCCCTTCGATATCCTCGCCAATATGTTCTTCAATTCAGGTATCTGATCAACCGAAATTTGAACCGAGAAAGACTTCCAATTCAACACATCACTGAAGGGAAGAACATAGTGATCTGATATAATAACCGGCACACATTCAAGATAGATTGCCTCCACTATTCTTGGACTTGCTACCTCATAGCCACTTGGGCAAATGCAGAACTTACTACTCTTCATCATCTTATAGTAGTCCACACCTTGCGGCAAATATTCATGGATCTGCATATCATTGTCATGTTTGTCCTTCCAGTGTTTGAGGAGGATTGGCCGGATCGGGCCGTGCATGCCGCCGGCGAAAAAGGCGAGAATTGAGCGGCGAGAGACCGGTATGCCTCCGATGAAGCCGGCGGTGACCCCGGTCTTAAGATTGATTTCTGGGAGGGAGACATCTTTGAGGGGTTTGAAGCCTTCTGAAGTGTTGGCATTGCAGAGGACTCTGATGGAGTTGGAGTAGAGGTAAGGGAGAGACTTGGAAGCATGTGGCCCCTGCAATCATTCATTCATTAAGATAATTATCACCAAAAATTACTGAAAATATCACATAAAATTCCTATTTTAGTCAATTCTAACATTCCGTTTAAACCCTCCGTAAAAAATTACTATCAGCGACTATCTTCCCCGTCAATGGCATCCTTTCATATTGAATACAAGTTTCTCATCATTTCAATTAGGCGGTAGAATAGAAGGAAAGGGAGTTTCTAGGTGGCATATTAGTAAATATAGAAGTTTAGCATGAAATAAATATTTACATAATTACCCAATCATGGCAAGAGAGCATGAAATGATCAGCTCCCAGGCTTCTATTCCAATAGGGATATCTTGAAGATATAACATTTATGTAATCCACAATAGTTCTTTTAATGGGAGTTATATCAAAAGTCTTTGGCTGGTAGATGAACTTCACCATTTTGACTACACTGAATGGAAGAAAATGAACGTGTGCTTGTTCAGGATTCCTGGTTCTAAATCTATTTCCCATCTCCATGTTATAAATGAACCTTCCTTCCATCGAATAGATACTTCTGCAGGGACCATCATGGAATAATGGCGGTTCTCCTTCTTCATAAACATAGACCTTAAAGAGCCTCTCCATTTCAAGATAGCTCCTGCAATGTTTCAGATCAAGAAAACTCAGAATAGTATGGAATGCTTTGATACAAGTTTGTTAAAGAACACATGAAATATTACTACAGAAATCGCTGTGAAAGAAGGAAGAAGAGACAGAAAAAAGACCTGTGAAATGCATAGGGGTTCCTGTAAACTGGGCCGATTGGGACATAATCTTTATCTTCTGCAGAAGTTTTATTTGGATTTTGTGCAGCAAATGTGATGGAAGCTCGAGCTTTTGCAAGGTTAAATTCAAGTCTTTCTAGATGAACATCTCTTCTCCTCGCTCTTACAGGTGGAGAAGAGTCTTCTAGTTGTATCAGCTCATTAGATGATACTGCCTGACAATTTTCAAAGAAACAAACATCAAATTGTAAATATAAGATTACTTTATAATAACAAGCTATAGTTGTATAGGATGATTTTAAGTAATTAAGGTTTCGTTTGTGATAGCTTTTAAAAAATTTTGTTCAAAGAAAACTATTTTCTATAATAATTTTAAAAGATTACTTAATCTATAAAAGCTTTACAATTAAGAAAGCCATCCTAAATTAAAGCTAAGGAGAGAGTGACGTACAGGTATGAAGACTGTGACAAAAAACACGATAGGAATTTGTCCTACGCTTGGCATTGATCTAACTAGATATGCTATTTAATGAATATTCCAAAAATAAAGCTTAAGATAAGTATTACCTCCGTTTCTACAATGGCATCAAGAAGAGCAAATAACTTAAGAAATCAGCAAACCTTAATAAGTCCTAACCTTCAAGGGCTATCTATTATGCTAAATTCTTTCGTTTTTTTTATCAATATTAAGGCGTCATTTGGGATGGCTTTCTTACCGTTTCTTAAAGCAATTTTTTAGTAAAAAAATTAAATTTTTATACTAGAAATTAGCTACTTTAAGAAACTATAAAAAAATCGTCCCAAATGAAGCCTAATTCTTATAATTTGCACTTGGGAATTGTCGTAAGAAAAGCTGCTAACACAGTGGCATTAACACCATTGGAATTCACTGATTTTCCTGCAGATTTTTTATGAAAATAATTCCATAGTCAAAGTAAGAGTCGGATATTTTCCACCGGAGATTTTACCGAAGTATTTATAGCATAATTCAAAACGGTTTTTGTCAATTCGCACCGACGGAATTTGGGTTAAGATTCCGCCGGAAATTCCCACATAAAATTTTGCTAGCAATCCTCCGATTATTCCAGCACAAAATTCTGCCAAAAAACCGGGGCATAGAATTTTCGAAAAAAAAAAACGACGGAAATTATAGCTCGGACAAAATAAATACATTTTTTTACGTTAATTACCTGACAATAACCGCTAGAATTTCATATTTTTCCTTCATTATAATGATTTTAAACCGTTTGAAAATTTTAATTATCAATTAAGCATCTAATTAGACTTCTAATTACTATTTACTGCCTTCTAATTTTTTTAATTACTATTCATTTTAACTAATAGAAACTCTTTTCCTCCAAAATTTTATAATTTATTTACATATTTGAGTGAGAAAGTATTTTAATAATTTATTAGTCTTTTTTAATTCCAAGTAGCATATTCCGAAAGCAAACACAAAATTCTCAAAAAAAAAAAAATCTATTTTAAATCTTCATAAATGTTATGTAATTATGTTGCCAATAACTATAATAATTGATATTAATCATTAAAGTAGTTTGTTAACTAATGAAAATATATATAGTACAAAGCAAATTCTAATTATTTATTAAATAAAGGTTAAGCAAATAGTTTTATCTCTACTCATTTGATTGTAAGAGATTAAATGGATATATTAAACAATATAGGAGGATAATTGAAAATATCTAATATTTTAATTTTATTATTGAATAATTTAATTAAATTCCTCTAATAGTTCAATTATATATTTAATAATTTATTCCTATAAAAAAATAATATAAACAATGTGAAATTAAATCAAATAAATCATTAATAAATAAAATAATTAGTTACCTAATTGGTGATTAGAATACCGTACTTCATTTAAGATTGTTGTCATTAATAATGATCAAATAAGTGACTATTATTAATTAGCATGTGTCCATTAATTATTAATGAGATATTTATTCACATACTAATTTATACAAATTATATATAGAAAGAATTCCGATCATAATATATGAGAAATTAATTAAAATTCATATTATACTAATCTCAAAATAAAAAAAATAATTAGGATATCTTAATTTTTTTAAGAACATATTAATGAACTTATGTTGACTAATTAAAATCTTAATAATTTATAATCTTCATCAATTTCATTATTAAAAGTAAAGCTCTTCATATTTACAGAACCAGCCCAAGATATGGTGAGCATTAATAACAGGTCCTGAATTATTAGATAATTTGGGAAATCCCTTAATTGCGATAGATCTGATCATTCATCAAAATTTTGGAATCTTTAAATAATACAATCTCTTAATTAAATGGCTGTTAGTGCTATTTAAGTATTGATTATTACATTTAATAATAAGAAGCAGCCCCATGATCCTTGTATATGTTCTGTAGGGAATAACATCAAGACCGTCGGATGCAGGCCATTACCATCCATCCAACGGCCCAAATAATTTGTTATAGAAGTTTTATAGGTAATAAAGAAGAAAAATATTGGATTTTGTCTTAAGATTAGTGAAATACAGCACTAATCTCAAAGCATCAATATATCTTAATTAAACAATTTTTGTTTCTAAATTAATTTACAGATGAATAATGAAAGAATAAGTAATTAATAAGGAATTTATTTTTAAACTAAATATATCTTAGAAATAAAAATATCATTAGAAATTGTTGTTAGATTTTAGTTCTTTAAAAATAAATTAGGATTATTTTAATCAGTTATCTATTCGTTGATAACAATGAGGAAAAAAATTGTATAAATCTCTCAAGTCTTAGCTAAATCTTGCAACCATCAGAATGAAAAGTAGCTTGAAATCAGAAGCATACCGGTTGTGGTGCCGGCGAGAAGGAGATATGGTCATCGGCTTCGATGGAAGAAGCAGAGGAAGAAATATTTGAAGCAAAGATCTCTTTTTGTGTGAGAGCAACACCATCTGCTTCGGCTTCTAAGGCGGCGGAGGCGGCGGTGGAGGCGGAGGAAAGCCAAGGAGGTGACCATGAGGATGAATATTGTTTGGAGTTGAGAGAGAAAGCGAGAAGAAGGACAAGGAGAAGTGGAAGAAGGATGAAGAATAAAAGAATATAAGGAGGATAAGAAGAAGAAGAAGAAGAGGTTCTCATGGTGGCGGAGGCCAAGGAATTGAAGAGGCGCCGGCGGTGTTTAATATGGAGAGTTGAGTTGAAAAGGCAACTTCTTTAGTTCTTTTCGTCGTGGCCGGCCATGGAGAGAGAGAAAGGGTCAGGTGTGAGCCGTGTGGCGATGGCAAGCGGCGGGCTTTTATACTTACCGTGCGCTCCTTTTATAAAATCCAAGAAAGAGAGAAAATAGTAAAATAAATATAAAATATGTATCAAGAAAGTAAAAGGAAATCAAAAGAATTTGGAAAGAAATAATTGATGATTTATATAATCACACCCTGAATTAAAATTATCAGTTAGCTGTAGACTTCCAACTTATTTGACCCGTCTCTCATTTTTTTTAAAGATAGTTATAAAATTATTTTTAGAAAAATAACTTTTTGGATAATTTATTTGGTGTTATATTTTTTTTCTTGAAAATGTAATAAAGTAGCTTTCTTATAGCTACTACATTCCTGTAGATCTTGTTATAAAAATACTTTTTCACTACAAATATTTTAGAAAAATATCAAGAAAGTAAGACTAGAAGGATAAAGTATTTAGGTTGAAAAGAAAATCATGAGAAAACTATCTTAAATAGAAGAAATTATTATGTGCGGAGACTTGATTGCAGAACGTCATCTGGAGACCAATCAAAATTGTCACGTTAGCAGTACCCAGCAACGGTACCGAACCGCAGTACCGAGCCATGGTACCGAGTAAAAAGGTGACGTGACGCATTCTGATTGGTCTCTGAATGAACACCTTTGTTTGTATAATTAATAATCTTGATGATAATGTTATGTCATATAATAAAAAATGATTAGAAAATAATTTAGCTTGGGAGAGATTCAAAGTGGTATTTTTTAATGGTGCATGGAGATTGTAAGGAAGCTATTGGAGATGATGTAGGGGCTATAGTATTAAAATGATAGCTTAGACTTCATTTAGGATGCTTTTTCTATTGTTTCTTAAAGTGATTTCTTGTTTAAAAAAATTAATTTGTTTTAAAAAACAGTAAAAAGTCGTCCCAAATAAAGCCTAAGGATTCGTTTGGGACAGCTTTTTTAATATTTTCGAAAGCAGCTTTCTAGCATAAAAATTTCCAAGTTCAAGAATTTTTTAACTAGAAAGCTACTTTAGAAGCAGTTAAAAAACCGTCCCAAATGAAGCATGGGACGGTTTTCTTAATACTTCTTAAAACAACTTTTTAGTATAAAAGTTAAAATTTTTGTATTCAAAAACTAGTTTAAGAAGTAGTAAAAAAGTTATCCCAAACAAAGCCTTAATCAAAAAAGGATGGATGATTTTTTTATAGTTTCCTGTGATCGGATTCTCTCAAAGTACTTTCACAGCCAAAAATGCTAAAGCTCTCTCTTGCCGGCTTGCTGCTGAGTAATCGTTCAACAGTTAATGCTAAAAAAAATAATATATTTAAATAAAGTTTAAAACTATTTATTTTTAAATAATTAAAAGAAGAAAAGAAGAATAAGAAAAAATACCGTTATCTTATTGTATGTATCTTTCGATAACTATTGTAAACTTATCTTTAACAGTCAGCAGACAACTTCTTTGACCGTTATGTTATTGTTTTATATTGACCAACTCCGCCCTAATTAAACCACTTAGCGCCCCTTAGAAAAATCATATAAAAGGCTATGGTATTTAAATTAATTTGTTATCATATTAGAGTTGAGTAAATTTTGAATTTGAATTAATTTTTTTAATTCTTGATCATTAATTTCTATCAAAAATACTTTAATTTAATTAATGAAACATTTGAATTACATAAAGTAAATTATCAAATTATATGAAGTTTTTCATGAATGTTCATGAACATAGATATACAAGCAAATTTGTATTCCAATTTGATCAATTAAGGGTTCATTTGAGACGGCAGTCTTACTGCTTCTGAAAGCAACATTAAGTACAAAAAATTATAATTTTTAGTTCCTCGAACTAGGGATTATAACATGAGTCTGTTATTGTAGAATTTTTACGTGTACATCTCTTATAGTTTGTTTGAGGTGCCCCTAAGAGAGGCGAGTGGCTATTTCTTTACGTTTAAGTTCGCAATGAGACAAGTACCTTCTTAGGTCAAAGTTTGCTAAGGCAAGTTTCTTCCTTAGTCAAATATGTCCGCAATGCGTACTTTCTTAATTGAGCTTCTCTAGGGTAAGCTTCACTAGATTGAATTGTCTGCCATCGTTGAATAATTTCAGTATGAGCTCCCCTCTAAATGGCGAATTATTACATCCGGTCACCGGACGTCCGAACATCCAATCTGGATGCGCCACGTCACCCAAATACACTGAGACCCAGTGTATTTTTGTGACGTGACATGTCTGGATTGGTATCCGGATGAATCCGAATCCGGACACCGAACGTAATAATTTGCCCCTCTAAATAGGCCATGTCTTGGATGAATACACCTCTTAGTTGAGCATCTTTGAGGCGAACTCGGCTGATCACACAATCTTTACCTGCATATTATAATTTAATTTAAAACAAGCTTTCTAACATATTTATTAAGAAATAAAATATTATACATATTTCTTTAATTTTGAGCGACTTTAGTGTAAAACATAGGCAGCTCCATTGCCTACGCAACACCTTCACTCCACTAAATAACCGAGCAGATTTAAATTGAATCAATAGTATTCATATGAAAACAAACCAGCAGAGATATCTTTATTGCATGTGACAGTAAAATATGAACAAAACATGCGTACAATATAGCCGTCTATGATGTTAATTATGGAAACAAACTAATGCATACTTTTACAGATTTTTTTAGGAACAAAACAACTGGCAAGCATAACACATCAGATCTAGAGCGGGCACAAAAATTTAACAGCCCTCCACACTTTTTATCCTGATATAAATTCTATTAAAATATGCTTACAAATTATTAAAAATATTCAAAATTAATAGTACATATAAAAACTTATATGATAGTAATTCTAAAATCAATTTAATAGATTTCAAATTCATCCTGAAATGATTTTTATCAACATATCCTAACATGTTTTTTTCATAAGAGCAGCAAAATAAAATATGATTATAATTATTTTAATCATTATCATTATTATTATTAAAATATACACATTTAAGCTTTATTTGGTACAACTTTTTAACTTTTCTTAAAGCATTTTTTCAGTACAAAAATTAAAATTATTATACTAGAAAGCTATTTTAAGAAGCAATAGGCTTCGTTTGAGACGGCTTTTTTACTCTTTATTAAATCAATTTTTAATAAAAAATTTAATTTTTTTTACTAGAAAAAAACTTTAAGAAACAATAAGAAAGTCATCCCAAAAGAAGCCTTAGGCTTCGTTTGGAACGGCTTTTCTCTTGCTTTCTAAAACAGCTTTTTAATACAAATTTCTTGAATTTGAATTTTTTGTACTAAAAAGCTGTTTTATAAAGCAGTATGAAAGTTGTACCAAACGAATCCTTAATCATAAATTCAGATATAAATCAGATATACACAAATCTCAAATGCTGGACCCAACCAAAGATGAGCGATGCTCAAGGCCAAAAATTAGCAAAATAGAATACAAACAATTGAATACAGACAAATCAATAGACACTTCTGAAGCATGCACAATAAACCCTAGCCCGCCATTGTAAATTCCTCTCCCTGCAACAATCTCTAACAATACTAAAAAACTTTTCCACAGCAACATAAAATCAAAATTGAAGTAACGGAAAGATTACAAACTTTAATACATGTTAAATCAAGAACTTGAATGAGAAATTTATTAAATGGTATCCTACAATCTCTGGTTTTCTAGATAAAGTCGCGCTTGAATTTCCTGTAAGTTGAATCTGTTGGAACAGCTGCAGTCATTAATAAATAATAAAAGAAGGCTAATTGGATGGTATCGTTGCCTCGAAATTCCGAGCATTATGTAGAAATTGACACTCGACCATCAGTAAGGGAGGGGAGCTTATTTAAACTCAGGTTCCAAATCAAGTTTTCTTTTTAAGTGAGACTTATCAACGCTGCAGCCAAGAAAAACATACAGGGAAATTTCCTCAGCTATAACATTAACCTTGAAAAAAAAAGGGAGATTTACATACATTAAATCTTATATTATTCTATTTACATATTTAACATTTGAAATTTTAATATTACATACATACCACACATAGTTCATTTTTATATCAAATATGAGTGGTAGGAAAAAAATATATGGGGTGTCAATTTCGGCTCACGGGTCAGGTTTGGGTCAAACCCGAAACTGACTAGGCACTATTCGGGTGAACCCAAACCCGACCTGTTTCTGCAAACGAGTCGGCTTTCCGAACCCGAATCCGACTCGCTTCGGGTCCGGGTAAATATCAGGAGCCAAGCTATGAAAAGAAACATCCTGGAAGACACCTACAAATGTATCTAAATACTTGGAGCATTTTAAATATTTATTTGGGTCGATATTGCGCTGCATGCCGAGATCCCCAAATAAATATTTAAAATTTTACCAAGATACAACTAGCTGATGGAAGCATGTTGAGCATATATACAAAAAGACTATAAAATAAAGTGATCGTGGTGATTAAAGAGAACAAATGATGATGATGTTATCCACTAGTGTCAATCTATAGAGTGATGCTCTAGAGACCTGAGTACAAAGTATTATATCGCCACCCCGTGGATCTCTACTTGACCAAGAGCGAATATATCAACTATACTGAAGATTATAAATGCATAAAAAGATCCATGAAGGCACAGAGATGGACTCTTGGAGATCTATAGAATGAAAATATTAGTGTGACATCCAAGCAATTTTTTTTTGAAATTTACAAAATGAAAATCATAGTGTGACATCTAAGTAGACACTTGGAGATCCACTAAATGAAAATCTTAATGTGACATCCAAGAAAACTTTTGGAGATCCACTAAATGAAGGCCTTTGTGTAACATCTAGAGCAAATACCTAGAGATCCATGGAGTCAATCAGCACACAACAAACATGGTTCGCTCTAAATGCGTACCACATTTGTTGGGGGCATTTGTTGACCTACATAGCGGAATACACATAAACAAAAAAAAAATTGCTACAACAAATGATACCTCTGCTCCATCGAATCCCCAAATCCTGCCGAACTCAAAAGAAAATCTCGTAACTTCGTACATGTTAGGCACCGTTTGTGTCTCCTCTCCGCAAATCCTACTCAAAATCTGCGATCTCACCTCGATCATGCTCCGTCTTCGCGTCTATAAAACGAAGAGGGAGAGACTTCTCTTTGGCACTTCTTCCACACTCGATCCTTCCAACCTCGTCGCTGCTACCCGAAGCCATTTACAAATAAAAAAAATGTGTCTTTGCCGTCGTCACCAACCCTCGCGCAGGTATGACTTCCTAAACTTTTAGAACCCGTTCTCGGCGCTTGCAACACGGCGAACAACCACCTATGCACGCTTTTCTCTAGCGTGGTAGAAGGGAATTCGTTGTGATGTTTACGACAGGGCGGGGAATCACAAAACCCCATTTTTTACGTTAGCAGTGCACCGGAAAACCAACTCACGCATGCTTTTCTCTAGCATGGTGGGAAGGGAACCCGATGCGACGCCTACTCCGAGGCGGGGTCAATTATTAAATTACTTGTTTTAAAATGGTGCCCAAAAACCCATGCACGCCTTTCTCTGGCGTGGTGGGGAACAAAAATTTTACGGTCGCGATGTCCTCGTATGAGGGCACCTACCGTGCACGCTTTTCTTTAGCGTGGCGGGAGGCTCAGTTTTCCGTAGTTTTCAACTAAACGGGAGAGGCGCCGGGAGGCTGCCGAAATTTCAGGTAAATATGAGACCGGACTTGAACAAAACTTTGGACGCGAAGGACATTGACATTGAATTTGAACCCGAATATGCAATGAATTCAAACGAATTAAATCCAAACTTGAACAAGATGCATTAAGAACTTGTAATTCAATATGATGACAAAGACTTGTGAACTTGGATTTTAACCCGAATATGCAATGAATTCAAACGAATTAAATCCAAACTTGAACAAGATGCATTAAGAACTTGTAATTCAATATGATGACAAAGACTTGTGAACTTGGATTTGCACACCGAACTATACTTAAACTCTACAAGATAGCAGGGGACTTGGACTCGAATGAGTTGAACAATGAACTTGATTTGAACTGGCACATTGGACTAAAAACAAAGCTTAAATTCAATAGAACTAAATCCAAAGGGGATTTGAGTTGAACTTGAGATTGACTGGAGCACTAGTCAAGCATGATTGATGGTTAAATAGACACGCGACATATGCACTCTATTCACAAGCAAAAGACTAATCGGAAAATGCAACACATCTAGCAGCCGAGTCAACCTGTGAAGGAGAGAAAGTGACATCTATGTCAATCATGCAATCAAATATCACCAAAAGAAATTCAGCATGTAGTTTCAATACAAGCAAATATCAATAAGAGACATGAATGGAGTGAATGCGACGATATTCTATGATCAATGTCAAGACACAAGCAAATGCAATCAAACCTAGCAACGACAAACAACAAGCATGAAGAAATGGATGAAAGCAACTGAGTTACCATACATTCGATGCCGATATACAAACACATATATTAAATTATGCAAGCAATAAAGGTTGACATCAACTCGCCAACAGAAGAAGTTAGAGGGGGTTGTGACGAAATACAGGTCATCCATAGCTCATGTCAACCAGTTACAAGTGTCCCCTGCAAGTGAAGGAAGTCATGGTGAAAATAACTTGCTCGCAACCAACAATAGTTAACCGACATGTGAATGCACTTGTCCGCTTATAAGCGACGACAACAAATATAGTAACCTGTGTGACAGTCATGCAAAGAGATACAATAACTCCTACTATATCCACTTGCAAGTACAAGCAGAAGCATAGTGAACATATCAACCAACTCATGGGTGATGACGGTGACTAAGATGGGAAAGCAACGATCTTTTTGCAACCTACATTGGGCATCTAGAAGATATAAGTGACACAGATGCCACAAGAATTTGAAGATATGCAAGCACCAAAAGAGCTCAATACAAACGAGTCCTCTACGAATACAGATATATGTGTAACATCCAACAATGAGCAAATGCAGAAAGATTTCAGTAAATACAGTATCTTGTAGTCGACTTCAGTCAACGAATGAATACATCTACCTGCAGCAGTAGTGGAAGCATTGTAAGGACCAAAATTATAGTAAAATGCGTAAAGAATGCAATGAATACAAAGCTTCTATGAATCGCCAAAAGAGACCCGTTATGCTTTCAACTTGCTATCTACGAGCAAAGGCGAATGACATGCAATGAATGCGGGCCTTTACAACCAAAGGCTGGATATTCGTTAGTGCACTACAATCTACCTGTAGAAATCATGTAAGTAGTGCATGACAATCTACCTGTACAATGCAGCAAATAATTGAATCCATAAGCTGCTACACCATGCCACCGGATCCGCAACATTTATACAAGCAGACATAAGGCATTTATAAATATAGCAAAATACCCCTGCACATGCACCGTAGTTTGTATACACGTAGGTACACAAGAAGTAAATGCAATCACAAACCCGCATGGGCCCCGACGAGCATGTCTTGAATATATACGTGACGCCTAGGGATGCTACGCGGGTCAAAAAATTTAAATATGATCATCCTAAGAAGGTAGAAAGGAGTCGATGGGTTTAATTATATAATGCCCCCGAACACTCGCATGGGCCCCGGCGAGCGTGTTATTGGTACACACGTGACGTCTAGGGATATTACGAGAGTCAATAAGTGAATTCGAGTTCGAACCCGATCCTGCTATGCGGATTAATAGGAGCCGACAGAGTTCGAATCATCAAACAAATATACTGTTGTGGTGAACAATATATTTGTTTTAATACATTTATATTAGGCTTTCAAAGCCTATAATTAAGAGAACTCATGCGGTCACGAAATCGACCGAAATATTTATTTTATACATTCATATTAGACCTTCAATAATGAAAATTCACACACAAAAACACAAAGTCTACGAGAAACTCGATCCTCGGTCAACAGCTTGGTCGAGTTGACAGGGTTCAATCAACAAAAGAGAAATAACACAAATACCCCGATAATTGCCGTGTTGAATGAAAATCTCAACCAGAGGGGTCCTTTCCAAATAATTTCAAATGTCATCCAAATGCTCAAAGTCCAAATTTCCAAAATCATTTGAAATCCAGAAATCAAATATATTTAAAATTGAAATAAATCCATCAACACTTAAAGCAAAATCCATCCACCCTCCGAAACAGTTTGTCGAGGTGGACAAGTCTGAAATTTACTACAGCTCATATAGAGCTAATGCCTAGTCGAAAATATCACTAAGATCCATTCTCAAATAATCTCTTATCAGTAAGGACGTGATACGTGTCCTCTAACCAGCGGTTTTACCGCTAAATGACACCGCAGGATAAACAGTTATGACCCGGGCCCCTCTGAATCGAGTGGCTTTGCCGCCAAATGGCACCACGAAATACAAGTTATGGCCAAAGCCAATACGCTCCTTAATGACATCAAATCCTTGAGATATAAATCAATATAATATGATCGATAGGGCACGAAACCCTTTGTTAGCTAAGGTGGATTCAAATTTGTCCCCTTAGACAAACACTCACCCCAGGTCTACAAGGTACCCTTGGACGAAGCAACCCATGGCTGCTGACAATGATCCTTCTGTTAGGTTGGGTCGACCTACCTCCTCTGACTAAGTAGACCAGGGACCACGATGGCCCGGGACAACGGAACCATGGGATCTTAATCGGGTTCATCATCCATTCCCCCACCATCTGCTTTAAGTGCAAGATGGTGAAATTTCTATTTTGAAATATTAAATCTTTCAACCTTTCAAACTTCCAAACCTTAAATTTCCAAATACCTATGCTCATGCTGCTATTATACACCTGATATTACGTATCTATGGATACAACGTATCTGATCGAAGACTAGCCTTAATCGAAAGTTCTCTCTCGTGATCGAGAGGGGTAATTAACTATAGGGGCTTGCGCCTATAGGAAACCAAAACTCAGATCATAAAGTCCTCGCAAAATGAGGGCGAAATCTCTGTGTAGTGTCTTATCTACAAACCCATCTGCCTTCCCAAAATTTACTCTGCAACTTATTCCGTTAAAACTCCCCCGAATAAAAAAAAAGCAACAGCAGTGGGCGAAGGCCGGGGCCGAATTTTCGGAGCCCACAGTAATATTAAAGCTTTTGGTGTTAGATATGTAAATAGGATGTTATAAAGTGGTATGTATGTAAATTTCCCAAAAAAAAAGTATATTAAAACAAATTAATTCCCAAAGATATGCAATAAAAAAGGGGCAAACCTGTTGAGTTTTGGTCTTGGAGCTGATGTATAACCAAACACAGCTTCCAAATCTATTGACATTGGCATAAGTCCACTCAGACCAGACTCGCCTACTCCTCTTGGTGCCTTGTCATTCACATCACCTCTCACAGTGTTATTATGTGTATCCCCTTCGAAACCAACATGGTTAACTGTCACCCTTCTCAGCTTTCTAGGAGGAGAAAGCACAACTGGACCACATTCTAAATTCAAGTCCAGAGGTTTTTCATTCAGAGATTCGCCTTTTGGAGGGGGTCTTGGAAGTAAAGCTGGTTTAGTTGGTGCTGGTATAGATGTGAAGTATCTGATCCAGAGAAACTAAGATCCGTTGTGATAAAAGCAAAATTTATTTCAATTATAAGAAGGATTAACAGAACCAGCAATAGAAAGACATAAAGCGATACCTGTGTTCTAGCGCCTGCTGAGTAGATATCCTTGCTTTCGGATCATAAGTGAACATTTTTGATATTAGATCTAAAGCATCATCGCTAGCCATGGGAAACAGTGACCGTAGTGAAGGTGGGGAAACATATTGGTATTCAACATAATCTGGAAGGTAAACCATTTCAGGCCACTGGAATGGCTTCGGAGTTCCAAAAGCTGCAAATATTTTACCTAGCTGGTCAATATCACTTGAACCCTGTCAACCATATTTGAAATACATTAGAATGTATGCACAGAGTAGTAGGAGATTTTGCAAGGCGTTGAATGCATAGTTAGAGACAAGTATCAGTTGAAAGGTGAGGCACACAAATGACATGGAGAACATAACACATATTTCATCAAGCACTATTATGTATAATGCTTATGAATGAATGATCTATTGGAGAATTGAGAAAGAATAGAGAAAGAAGAGGGAAAATGTAAGGAGAAGATATACAACGAATTCTCAAGATATTGAATCCTCAAAGCATCTAAATTACATTACAGCCTGTGTTGACTCCTCAAACCACAAGAAGGGGAGGCCAAAAATTTCATGGCTGTCGCCTAGAAATTTTGATGATTCAAAATCTAAAATCAATTTAACCCAAAGAAAACTTTAATTATAAGGCTCCTTAAGGCTTAAGAGAAAAAAGTACAAAAATGTTCTTGACTAACAAATAAATGGCATACACAAAACTACTACCAGAAATACCAATAGCAAATTAACTTGTAACAAACAAACGCATGCCAAAAGGACAGCTCCTAGGTGACATAAAATGCAAATAACATAGCTTTGACAACTTTTGCTTCTTGACAGCAGTATCAGCTGATCAATAGAAATCCACAGCCTTGATGGACTTCATCAATTAACATTTATAAAAAAATTAGAAAGCTATAGAAAAGAGAGAGAGAGAGAGAAAATAACTACTGTCTGGTTGATATATATTACCTTCAATGTGTGCCACTATCTCCACAGGCTCACTTTGCCAACACCGAGATAAAGATCAGTAAAACATGAGGGATGTAAGAGGAAAAAAGTAAACTACTTAGATTCATTTTTCCTTGCTCTGATTTTCGTCGCATAAAGCTATTATAGTCATAGATGAAATCTGCTTTGATTTTCTAGTTATAGATGAAAATGTGAAATCTTTTTTTTGACATTTGCTATGATTATTAGGTTGGGAAAGCATTAACTTGTTTCTAAGAAGTTCTATCATTTTCAATTTATTTTGTTTGCCTCTGCAGTCAGTTCTTTGTTTTTAGCGTAGTATTCATAAATTTTATTTGCTTGATTCATGAATACACCACCAAATCAACAGGAATTACAAGCAGATTGATTTTTCTATGATTTTAAGGCCAGCTTATACACTTTCTTAAGGCAATATTTTGTCTCTGCTTTAATTGAGCTTGGTGAATGCAAAATGGACTATTTTTTTTTAAATAATTTTAAAACTGTCAATGCCAGTTCCAATCATGCATGAAAAAAGTTTAGAGAAATATTTTAAAATAAAATTTTGGGCCCCCTCCAAAAAAAATTTATGACTCCTCCACTGGGCTCACCCACGCCACTAGAAGAGCTTAGCTCCACAATGCAACCTACATGATAATGATTACAAAGGATCATAATGACAAATGGCTACATGAGTTATCATGGTAAGATGATGTACTTCATTAACAGCGTTCAATTTATCATTTCTTTTCATTTGTCATTTCTTTTAATTAGCTATAGCACAACTACAACTCATCAATTATATATGCAATGCATTACATCCTAAATTATGTATTTATATAATCATGCACACATATTGACATAATACTTTTATATGTTATTTACAATTGGGATCGAAAGTTAGACTTATTACTAACTTATAAACACAACTCTCTCCTAGACTCTGTAATAATTCCATCAGATCCAATTCTCTCTTCACTCATAGAAGCCCTTAATTCCACTACATATAAGAAATTGCTGAATTGTAATGCTTAGCCGCTAGCAGATTTCCTCTTTCCCTAATATAGCTTCTCTCACCCGATTTCACATAAAAGCCTCTGCTTCACTATGCCGATTTCCTCCCTGCACTATGCCGATCTCCTCCTTGCCCTATGCCGATCCAGAACATATGCTCTCACCCTATTCCAATTTCCCTCTCCTACTGCCATTCTTTTCTTCACATAGCCAAACCCTCCCCTTCTTATCCTCTAGCAAGCATGAAACCCAGAGGAAAAAAAAAGGAAGAGGGCCCACACCTATAAATGAATTTCCAACAATCACATCTATTGCAAGCACCAATCCGGAAAAATTAAAGTTATTTAATTTTATTTTATATTAAGTAATATTACTTCTAATATTTACATAAAGTAACCGCTAATGTTAAATATAATTCACTTAGAAAAACTTATTTTTTCTTTACTTGCATTTTAGATATTACAATTTTTCTCTCCTTATTAAAATTTCATCCCTGAAATTCAACTTTTCATATTTCCTCAAATAGGTGAGAAAATATTTATCTCATGTCTACCTCTTTTTTCCACGTAGTATGTTTTACTAACCTATGCTTCCATTTAATTTTCACATAAAAATTATTCTGTTTCTCAATTTATGAATATCCCTTTCGAATTTCTTTTCAAGATCTTCAACATAGGTCAAAGCATTTTGAAGCACAATTTCATTTTATGGGACATTGATTTTCATCTCTAACTCATTTTTTGAGCATTGGCAGGTGAAAAATATTATGCACATTAGACATGACTGTAGTTAGTGCTAGTTTGTAAGCAACTTGTCTCACTCTCTCAATAATTTCAAATGGATTAATATATCTAGGATCCAATTTTCTACCTTGGCCAAATCTAAAAACACCCTTCATTGGTCTAACCTTTAAGAAAACAAAATCACCGAATTCTAATTCTATCATTTTATACTTTGAATCATAGTTTTTTGTTGTCGATCCTGAACTGCTTTTAATGTCTCTAATTAATCTTACTTTTTCAGTGACTTGATCAACTAATTGCAGATCCAATAGCTATCTCTCTCCAATTTCAAACCAACTTAAAGAAGTTTTGCATTTCTATCATCCAATGCCTCATATGTTGTCATCTTGAAACTCGACTAGTAACAATTATTATATGTATTTCCCAAAAAAAACAATTATTATATTTGAACTCTATTAATGTAACATGATCTTTTTAGCTACCTCCAAAATCCAGCATTCATAATCTCAGCAAATCTTCTAACACTAGAATAAGTCTTTCTGATTTACTATCTATCTGCGGATGAAATGAGGTACTGAATTGTAATTTTGTGCCCAAACTTTCATGAATACTCTTCCACAATTTGGATGTAAAATGCACATCTCTGTCTGACAAAATGACCTCAGGAATTTCATGCAATCTAATGATTTCCTTCAAAAACAACATAACTAATTTCTCCACCGAATCGGTCTAATGAATGGGTAGAAAATGTGCTGATTTTGTTAATCTGTTAATCACAACCCATATGTAGTCGTGCCCTTGCTTGATCTGAGAAATCCTGAAACAAAATCCATCGCTATATCTTGCCACTTCCATTCTGGTATTGGTAAGGATTGCAACATATCACTTGGTTTCTGGTGTTCAGCTTAACTACCTGGCATTTCTCACATTTTGCAACATATTCTGCTACTTCTCTCTTCATTATAGGCCACCAAAATAATGTCTTTAAAATTTTATACATCTTTGTGCTTTTTGGATGGATTTAATAATCTGAGTTGTGAGCTTCATATAAAATCTCCTGAACAATGTTTGATTCCTTTGGTATCCACAAATGCATATTACTCCTGATTCTTCCATGTTCATTCACAATGAGATCCTTTCTTTTTCTTGATTACCATTGTTCAATAAACTTCTGACATTCCACACTGGTCTTTTGAGCTTCACTAATTCTTTCTTCTAAATAAGGATAAATAATCATCTGATTTAAGTAGCCTGAATCACGATCACTTTGAGTTATAAACTCAAGCAGTAATACTTCCATATCTTTAATCAATCCTTCTTCTTGAGTTAAAATTGAATTTATTTATCCACTGAATTTTCTGCTTAAAGCATCAACCACCACCATATTAGCCATGTCTGGCCGATACTAAATGTCAAGATCATAATCTTTTATCAATTTCAGTAATCTTCTCTATCTCAAATTCAATTCCTTCTGAGTGAAAATGTATTTTAAACTTTTATGATCTGTGAATATTTCACACCTTACACCATATAACTAATGTCTCCAATTTTTTTAATGCAAACACAATTGCAACCAATTCTAAGTCATGAGTTGGATAATTCTTTTCGTGAGATACAATTGTCTTGAAGCATATGTAATCACTATTTTATTATGCATCAACACACAACCCAATCCCTTTAGAGAAGCATCACTGAATAATTGAAATATCTCAATTCCAGATGAAATTGTTAATATTGGTGCAGATGTCAAACACCTTTTTTATTCCCAAAAACTCTGCTCACATTCCCCAGTCCATTCAAATTTTGTCCCTTTCTGAGTCAGCTTGGATAAATATAAAGCAATTTGAGAAAAAATATTTTACAAAACTTTTATAATAACTGCTAATCCCAAGAGGCTCCAAAATGTAGTCACATTAGTTGGTCTTGGCCATTCCATAACTGTTTTATCTTTTCAGGATCTACAGATATATCTTCTCCACTAACAATGTGTCCCAAGAATAAAATTTTCTTCAGTCAAAACTCACATTTAAAATATTTAACAAATAAATGATGTTGCCTTAATAATCCCAAAATAATTTTCAAGTGATCTGCATGCTCTTCATCATTCTTGGAATAAATCAAAATATCATCATTAAAAATAATTACAAATTGATCAAGATAAGGACCGAAAATTCTATTTATAATATCCATAAATATTGTTGGGCATTGGTTAATCCAAATAGCATAACCAAAAATTCATAGGGCCATACCTGGTACAAAAACTTGTATACTCAATATCATATTCTTTCACTCTAATATGATAGTAACTTAATTGCAAATCAATTCTGGAGAATACAGAAACACATGCTAACTGATCAACTAGATCATCTATTCTCAAGAGAGGGTATTTATTTTTAATGGTCACATTATTTAACTCTTTGTAATCAAAACATATAACATTGAACAATTCTTCTTAACAAATAACACTGGTACACTCCAAGGAGATGTATTGTGCTTGATAAAGTATTTTTCAATCAATTCTGCTTATTGACTTTTTAATTCTTGTAAATCTTTAATTGTCATTCTATAAGGTGTTTTTATAATTGGATTTGTTCCAGGTTGTATATTAATTGAAAAGTTTATCTCCCTTTCTGGAGGCAAATCATTTTATTCCTCAAAGAAAACATCTACAAATTCATTCACTACAGGAATAAAATTTATCTCCTCACTAATCACTTTAGTAGCTTCTAACTTCGCTAAGAAATTTAATTCACCAGTTCTTATACTTTTGTTCACCTGATTAGAAATAATTTAAAGATGAAATTACTCATCTATTACACTGAAAATAAAATATCCTTTCTCCAGTTAAAGCAAATCTGACTCTTTTCTTTTAGCATTCAATAGTAGCAAAATATTTGACCAACAAATTCATTCCTAAAATTATTTCAAACTCCACTAAAGGTAAAACTTTCAAGTCTGAACTGAATTCCCTACCGCCTATTATAATATTAATGAACATGAAGCATTGGCAATTAAATAATCTCCAGCAGGTAACCAAATACTCAGACCAAGAGTAGAAATAAGTTTAACATGTAATTTTCACATAATACCTCAGATATAAAGTAATGAGACGGACTAGAATAAACAAGAAGTCTAGCAAGTAAATTTGAAATATTGATAGTATTTGTCATCACTTTTGAAGATTCCTTGGCTTCTTGAAAAGTTAAAGCAAAAGCTCGAGCTGGTGTTAGATTTCACCTGATGTCTTTAACGGGCTTGCTTCCCTGGGTCAGTCGATTCCATTTATCTAGGAGCTTAGGGTAGTAGGATGGAGGGAGGTATTTTCTCCTAAGTTCTTGCTTCATCGTTTTCCAATCTGTAATAGGATGTTCGCCTCGCGCATATTCTCTAAATTGGTCCAGTATAGGTTGGCTCGACCAGTGAGTTTCATTTCGGCAAACTTAACTTTCTAGCTTCCGAAATGTTATACCATTTAAAATAGCTATCCATCGATTTGAGACAATCTAAGAAAACTTGAGGGTCAAGGGTTCCATCGTAAGTCGGGGCGTCAATTCTAATGCTCTTCAACAATTGGGCGTCGTTGTCTCTCCAAAGGTTCTCATTTGCTAAGGGATCTTGATTTGGCCTAGGGTTATGGCGGTATTGCTCTCGTTGCAGTCCATGATCGGCCCGTGTATCATCACCATAAGGTGAATGCGACCTAGAAGGGGTGTACAGAGTGGGGTTTCCTATGCGTTCTATGTTATCTAATCGATCACTTGTTTGCCGTCTAAAGTCTGCTAAATCCGTTTGGGTGTTGCGGATTTGCTGCGTAACAGTTCCCAATTGGCCCGCTATGAGGTCTAGAGTCACCTGGATGTATTCCGGATCCATGGGTGAAGGTTAGGGGTTGCTAGGGGAAGTACCGGGGTGGAGGGCAGCAATTAAACACTAGGGTAAAATGCTCTTAAGGCCTCTATATGATGCTGAAATGTTGGGGACAGCAACCTACAATAAGGACCTAGGTTGTCTAAGTGTTATTGGTGGGTTGTAGAGTGTGGACAGCAACTTATGAAAGGTTTAAGGTCACTTAGATGTCACTAAACAGTGCAGAAAAAATCTGGACAGCAAAGTTTTCTAAGGTGACAAGGGTCCTAAGTGATTGGGTGGGTGGCAAGTGACAAAGACAACTCTTATATGCTGTAATATGCTTGTTTACAATGATAAAAACATGCAGGAAATTACTGGACAGCAAAATAAAACAGGGATTACAACTATCTAGATGATTGTTATGCATGCAAACACTAAGGACAGATTAAAATAAAATTCATAGGATGCATCTAGCAAATGTAAAGCATGCTAGTCATGCTCTGATACCAAGATGATGTGAAACCAGGAATTGTTTCTTAGAAATTAATAAAAGTTTGTAAGAATAATGATAATACAATTTTAAGGCTTCTCACAATTGATACTTCAATAAATATCTAAGAATTTAACAAAGTCTAGGCAAGTTATTACAACTAAATTTGCAAGATCTATAAAAATAAAGATCTAAGAATTTAACAAAGTCTAGGCAAGTTATTACAACTAAATTTGCAAGATCTATAAAATAATAACCTCAATCAAAAAGTAATGACAATGAATAGCCAACTAGAATACGGCGGTTAACAAAGTGATCGTCTCACCTTGAGGCTTAAGATCACTCTTCTATGTCTAGGGTTGTCGGAGGAAGAAGAACCACACAAGGAACGAGATCACTCCAAGGTAGACGGTGCCGGCGATCCGTAGTGATGGAGAGGGAGGCGTTGGATGTGGAAGTGGCGAGGAATGTTGACCGTTGATGATCCACTCGTAGTCAGCAAATTGTCGGTCGACGACTTGCACAAGAATGGGGAGGATTCGATCCAAGTAACCTCCAACTGTGTCGTCTTCGTGATCAAATCCCACGTCGAAGAATGGGGATCGTATGATGTTGATATTACCGTAGACGTCGAACACGAGTCCCCATTCAAATTCGGGATCCGCCATGCATGGTGGGATTGAGTTGGGAAGACAAAAAGGGGAGGGGGGAGGGCTAGCCGTGAGCTAGGGAGAGGGGAGGATTCACGGGTTTGAGAGGAGCAGGGGCGGGTGAGGCTATGGGGAAGAAGCACAAAATCTGATGTTTATTTCAGATTTCCGAAATTGGTGAGATCTTAATTTCAATTTCAGAATTTTGAATTTGAAATTAAGCTTAGGAGGGAAGGAATTAAAGGTGCATTAAAGAAAAATTAATAGGGGAGAGAGAGGGATAGAGGGGCCGGCCATGTAAGGGGTGATGTAGCTTGAGAATTTGAATAGGTGGGGACCACATAGAATTAAATTAATATAACCAAAATTCTAATTTTAATTTCAGAATTAATTATATCAAGTAACTCCCAAACTCATATGAAAAGAGGAGGGATTTGAAATTTGAATTTCAAATCAAGTGTAACTCCCATTAATCAACTTTCCAAATTTGTTAGGGCTTGATTAGGAAAGCAATTAAGTGGAGGGGAAAATTCAAAATTCACAAGGGGGGACTAGGGAAGGAATATCATCATTAAAAATAATTACAAATTGATCAAGATAAGGACCGAAAATTCTATTTATAATATCCATAAATATTGTTGGGCATTGGTTAATCCAAATAGCATAACCAAAAATTCATAGGGCCATACCTGGTACAAAAACTTGTATACTCAATATCATATTCTTTCACTCTAATATGATAGTAACTTAATTACAAATCAATTCTGGAGAATACAGAAACACATGCTAACTGATCAACTAGATCATCTATTCTCAAGAGAGGGTATTTATTTTTAATGGTCACATTAATTAACTCTTTGTAATCAATACATAATAGCATTGAACAATCCTTCTTGACAAATAACATTGGTACACTCCAAGGAGATGTATTGTGCCTGATAAAGTATTTTTCAATCAATTTTGCTTATTGACTTTTTAATTCTTGTAAATCTTTAATTGTCATTCTATAAGGTATTTTTATAATTGGATTTGTTCCAGGTTGTATATTAATTGAAAAGTCTATCTCCCTTTCTGGAGGCAAATCATTATATTCCTCAAAGAAAACATCTACAAATTCATTCACTACAGGAATAAAATTTATCTCATCACTAATCACTTTAGTAGCTTCTAACTTCGCTAAGAAATTTAATTCACCAGTTCTTATACTTTTGTTCACCTGATTAGAAATAATTTAAAGATGAAATTACTCATCTATTACACTGAAAATAAAATATCCTTTCTCCAGGTAAAGCAAATCTGACTCTTTTCTTTTAGCATTCAATAGTAGCAAAATATTTGACCAACAAATTCATTCCTAAAATTATTTCAAACTCCACTAAAGGTAAAACTTTTTAAGTCTGAACTGAATTCCCTACCACCTATTATAATTGATGTGAAACCACATGCGGTGAAACATGAATTGCACGTTCGAGATTAATGAGAGTTTAACTTTGCAATGTTAACGATAAAATCTAGCTTACTCAAGTTGGATTCAAGAAACTTCGTGATAGATTATGTTAACGGCAGTGATTTCATTTAAGAATTACAGGCGTCTTGCAAAATATAACCAAAAAAAACTAGATAATGCAAATAGCTACTACTAAAGCCACACGTTTAAAATTTAGATCATTCACCTTGAGGTCCTTTCATTGCTCTCGAAAATATGGGCTAGCGGAGGAGGATTGTAAGTAAACTCAATGATGCCACTAATAGACAAGTAATCCCGAGAGGACTCGTCGCCGGGGGAAGAAACCGGATTTGGAGGAGCGGGTGGGCAGCCGTTAATGATCCAACGGCCATGCATTCTTGCCGGGAGTTGATGGAGCATCCGGGAGAAGAGGGGAGCTTGGTTATGGTGGGATCCACATGGTAGCGTACAGGAATTTGAATTAATTTCAGGGGAGCCGGCGGTAGAACTTGGGGAGGGACGGTTATGGTGGAGTGGCTAGGAGGTCAATTCAGATTATTGCAGGAAATCTGAAATTATTTCAGATTTTGGGTGAATAAGAGGGAATAAATTTGAGAATTCAAATTAATTCCAAAAGGGAAAGGGTGGGGCGGTAACAGGATTAATTAGAGGGGTTAATTAAGTGGGCCCCAGCAGATTTAAGTGGCAGATTTAAGTTAAAATCTGCAGGAAGTCAGCCTCCAATAAAAGGAAATTTCCTTTTATGAGCACTCGTATGAAGCCACCGTTTGAATTTCAATTTGGCTGTGAAATTCCATAATGACAATGGCTGAAATCAAGGCTTTATTTTAGGCAAGTGATCACGCCTCAAAGAAAACAGTGGAATTTCAATTTACAAATATAAGCTAGAGTTAAGTGCTGTAATGGCTGATTGAGAGAAACATTACTCAAGCATTAAAGACTTGATATCCACGGCTTGGGCCACACAGCTTGTAACGGCAGCAAAGCTGCAGGGTAAATTTCGGTAATCTGAAGAAAAAGAAAGTGGATTTCACGGGTGGCTGTGTGCTGGGGTTGAGGAGCGGTGGAGGGAGGGAAGAAGGTTGCACGAGAGGGGTTGGACCCGTGGCCAAGAACCTGGGAAGGCTGGCCGGTGGGAGATTTCAGCCAAAGTGGCCGTCGGCTCTAAGAAAAGCCCTGCTGGGCGGCGGCAACTGCAAGGCTAGTGATCCGACTTCACTCCAATTGAAGTGTGGATGGCGTACTCGTGGATGAGATGTAGATTGAGGAAAACTAATACCCGGAGAACTCACAAAGAGATCTCATGGAAAGAACTCACTAAGAGATCCTTGAACTCACAAAGAGATCACTCAATAGAAATTTCATTTTAATCATCAATCCTCCTCTATTACAAGAGAAGGGCCATATAAATAGGCCTCACAATGACAAAGAAAAATAAAAGACTAAAATGCCCCTTGGGCTACAATAGCTATCAAATACCCATAAGGGCAAAAATGGAAAAACATAAAAATAAAATTAAACTGGTACATAAAATGAAAAATAAAGATCATGATCATGACCGTCGATCTCCAGCATCTCCTGAAGGGACGTGTGTCAAAATCTGATGTCCCCATCAATAATATTAATGAACATGAAGCATTCGCAATTAAATAATCTCCAGCATGTAACCAAATACTCAGACCAAGAGTAGAAATAAGTTTAACATGTAATTTTCACAGAATACCTCAGATATAAAGTAATGAGATGGACCAGAATAAACAAGAACTCTAGCAAGTAAATTTGAAATATTGATAGTATTTGTCATCACTTTTGAAGATTCCTTGGCTTCTTGAAAAGTTAAAGCAAAAGCTCGAGCTGGTGTAGATTTCACCTCTTCTCTTTTTATCTTAAAAACTAATTGGTTCATGGTTTAGCTCTCCTGTATATATATGTGCTCCAAATACCTTTTAATTCTCTGACTCCTAGAATATTTTTAGCACAATTTATTTTGATATGTCATGGCTCCCCACATAGTTAACACTTTCCTGAATTCATTAAACATCTTCCTGGATGAGATTTTCCTGCAGGTTGTTGCTGTTGATACTGATGAAATTTCTGCCTTTTTAATTGATCGCCTCTATGATCAATTATCCTCTTTCTACTATATGCATCCCATTTCTATTTAATCATATCCATATCATGCACCAAAAGTCTAGCACTTTCAACTAATTCAACAAAATCCTTTATGCAAATAGGAATTAGAGGTTGTCTCAATAAATCTTTAAGGCCCTTCAAAAATTTATAACATTTTTCAACTAAAGTACTCATAAGCTGTGGAGTATACCTCGGTAAAAATGTAAACTATACTTCATATTGAATAATAATCTTGGCTCCTTTTTTTAAGTTGACGAAACTCTACTGCCTTGCCTGCCTTGCTGAAGGAGAAACATACAATTGTCCGAAAACTTGCTCAAATTCCTCTCAAGTAATTAGTTTGTCAGCTCTACCATTGAGTTTTTCCAGATGTTGTCCCCTCCATCGTTCTGTCTCACCTTCCAACATAAAAATTGAGAGGATACACGTCTGTCCCTAGGACATTTCATATCATTCAATATTTTCTCAATTATGATTACTCAATCCTAATAGTTCTGGCATATACTCCTTTTAAATAAAGGTGGCTTTAAATTTTGAAAAAAATTTAAATGCTTATTTACATCCACACTAACAAGAGCACCTACCTTTGTATATGCATTGCTACCAAGAATTGTAAGAGTGACTGGTACAGTTGCAGGTTAAACACTAGGTGTTGCAGATCCTACTATAAACAACATTTTTTCCATCATTTGCATCATCATGCTCATCATTTGCATTTTGCATCATAGTTCCTACCATTACATTGGCAGGGTACCACTAGTACTTTGTCTGCTCTGAGTATACTGCCTTCAACTTGTGCAACATTTTCAAGACACTCATGTAACCTATCATGCTGAGATGACTGGTCATTAGTTCCCTTAGATACCCTTTCAGTCATTATATCTGCAATGCATTACTTCGTGAATGATGCATTTATATAATCATGCCCATATATTAATATATTACTTTTATATATTATTTACAACCAAGATCAAAAGTTGGACTTATTACTAACTTAAAAACACAACTCTCTTCTAGGCTCTATAATAATTTCATCAAATCCAATTTCCTTCTCTTAAACAATTTATGCTTCAATAATTAAATCTTGAAAATCTTAATTCTTTTCTTTGATGCCACTTTTGTAACATCCCACAATACCCTACTAGCAATGTCGAATGTAACAAAGAAAACATAACATTCATAATTCTCAACATCTAATATTTTTTATCATTTTCATTATATATATATTCCAACCATAGTATAACACCTGAATAAACGGGAGAGCAACCATTCTCCCTTACCATATAAAAGAAAAAACAAGAAGAGCACCTGAGACATAAAGAGAGGAAAGAAAGAACAATACTTCATTGCTTTGTTCACCAACAAAAACCGGTGCATACATTAATCTATATATAGCGCTGGAAAAACACAGCAAGAAAGGAAATACATCTAAACAGAAAATTATTAATATAATTTGTAAAAAATGTGACTGTCTTTTTGGTAAAACAAGTGGCAGTTAATGGATAAGATATAGAGAAAATCAATTTAGGACACCAATTACAGTAGTTGGACGCCCCCTTGTGTGTAGGAAATCACTACCAATTATGCATTACAATTCAGGAAATAAATACTGCAGCAGAATCAAGTAATTTGCCAAAACAACTTCTGCAGCAAACCGGAAAGGGAAGTGTAGAAATTTATAATCCTTGTAGACAAATAAGACAGCCAAACTAGGGGGAATTTTAAAATCAGCGTAGGGTCAGATTTCAAACATAAACTGTGCTTGGGCAGAACAATAATCAGAAAGGAATCAGCCTATTGATGTTGTAACAGCAGTCTGTATGGTATGAGATGCAATATTCTAATATTAGGCTGTATAAGAACCATGTTGGAACAAACGGAACTTTGATATGGAAAAAGATGTTTGCAAATGTTAGCCTTAATTTACAACTTAAAAGTCACTTGAAACAAGAAAACTGAATAATAATAACTATGCAGCATGAGGAAGACCTAAACAACAATAAACACTGAAAATAATCCAGCTCAATAAACATAGGCAGCACAACTTTCTTGAATGATAATATTTTTTAAACATCACCTGGCGTTATAAGATTAGACAATCAAAACACAACTGTCAAAAACTTCCAATTACTCTAAACCAGACCTGCAAAAATGGCCTCCTCAAGAGAAGCTCGGCAAATATACAACCCGCAGCCCACACGTCCACTCCAGGGCCATATTGCTTGGTGCCAAACAATAATTCAGGAGCTCTATACCAACGAGCAAAAACCTTAAGAAAATATTTCAATCATTATTTAATCATTACAATTTCAGGGGATAACAGCAAATCACAAAGAAATGAAAATGGTTGTTCAAATTAATATTGCCATCCATGCATCTCAACTTTAAAGCAAGAACATAATTGGTCCAAGAATTCAACCAGAAAGATGAAAAGAATTTAAGCGGCAGTTTAAATATTTTCTAAGAAAAGACAAAATGATAGAATGAACAGGTGAAGCCAAAGGTAAACAATAGTTACTATCCTTGAATGAAAAAAAGTTTATTCACCACACAAATAGCTTTCCAAATTACTGCCTCAAATTCCAGATCTATGATTATTGATGTTGATCTTAAACATAAGAAGTAAGAACAACTCCCTTGTTTAGTTCGATCATTCTTAAAAAATATTTAAGTACTCTAGCATCTTAAAATTAATGAGTCATTAATCTCATTATTTAACTATTCATCAAGGAGTTACTTTTGTGTCATTGAAGCATGATCAAATCATCTCAAAATTTCATAAATTGTGGCATCATACCAAAAATTTGTAGGAAAATTCGGGGTGAATTGTCTTAATGTGTAATCGGGTGTTGTATAATTAAAAAATAAGCTAAACAAGACCGAATAGAAACACTTCTCTCCACATCAAAGGATGATAGTCTATAAATATTTTTTTATTATTTAGGATTGTTTTTCTTTATTTTCATCAAAGATTTTCATTTGGACCCTTGGTAGGCTAAGAGACTTTCATATAAACAAGGAAACTTCTTGAATTTAGAGATCTTGGGATGTACAATGAATTAAAGGAATAATTGTGCTTTTCATGTTTATCTATTTGGGGTTCCACCAAACCAATGCCACACCTGCATCAAGTAATATCAAAGACGGGGCTCTCTCAAAATTCCTCATTTCTTTCACATGTTAAATATTTTACTTTCTTGCATGGAAATAGATTGAAAAGTTTTGACATTACAAACCCATCGAGATGGCCTTTTTTTTTCAAATGGGCAACGGTTGGGGCCTCTTTTCATGTAAACAGAAAGTTCTAAGATGACTTTTCACAAATTTGAGTCCTTCTTCCACTCTTGTCATTACATTCAACCAATTTGACTTTTGGAAAGCGTGTGGAAATCAACAAACACATAATATGTTGACATGAAAATATATAATGAAAAATGATATAAAAAAAATAGAATAGCATAAAAATGTCTACTAAAGACGTGATGAACATTACAAAACTAAACTCATAGTAGGCTAAATCATCGCCAAGATGTCATGCATGTATGGAATTTTTAAAAACATGACAAGAGAATATATATATATATAGATGCATGCATAGTTTGTAGACCAATATTTTCTTGATCATTTCGACATTTAAAACTCATTGGGATGGTACTTTTTGGAAAAATTGGGACATTTGAGAGCTCTTTCATATAAACAGGATATTATGAGCCAAATGTTCATGTAATTGCATATGACTCCACTACTGTACTCAAATTCAACCGGAGGCATATGGAGATCAACAAGCACATGGCATTTTGACAATAAAATATGCAATCAAAAATGACATTAAAAAAAAATCATAAATATAATATACAAATAAATACTCAATTACCATCCCAAATTTAAACTTAATAGGCTAAGTCATCACTAAGATGCCATATATGCATGACATTGCTAAAACATGACCAGGGAGAGTAATGATTCACCTTGGACAAAAGCATTCAGAGCTTCATGCATTAGCCCATTGTCCTCTATTTAATCCCCAAAGAGTGAGACCAAGATAGTTTACAGAAGAAAAAAACTATATATAGCTTTTGGATAGATATGTCAATTACACACCTAACTTTAAGTTAATCATGAGTATGCGAAAATGAGATATGAATTTTGGAAGTACAATAGAACTAGAATAAGGTGCAAAACAAATACTCTTATAGAGAGTCGGAGGTGGCCTTTATTAAAGATAAATTGGAAAACAAATTAAGATGACTATGACAAGTAAAACAAAAAGCAAGAAGGCACTTAAAAAGTGTGAGACTGTAATCAATATTAAATGGCTAGGAGAAAACTAGCAAGGCACAAAATCATTCAAAAGGAATAAACAAAATGAGAACCAACAGCAGAAACACCTATTAACAGGATTTAAAAGTAAAAAAAAATTCATAAGACCGAGACCAATAGTTGCAATGACCCTGATGTATTGATGATCATGGTCATACTTTACGTGCAGCTTTGAAGGCTACCAGGATTTTTTTTTCCCCAATGATGACAACAGAGAATTAAATATAATTTCTTCTTTTCTAAAGTATGCATAGAACCTAATAGAAGTGACGAAACAAGCAGCTTAAGAAACCGTGTGTAAATTTAATGTAGGAAATATGCAAATAATGACTGGTGATATGGAAAATAAGATAAGGAAAATAACCAACTAAAGAAACCATGTAAATGTTTAAAGTAGAAAATAAGCAATTAATACCTGATGAGTGAACCTGCGATCTGGACTACCAAATATACGAGCCAAGCCAAAGTCAGCAAGCTTGAGCTGTCCATCCGCAGCAATTAATAAATTATTTGGCTTCATATCTCTGCCAAACAAATTGTTGGGAAGTAATTTATCAAAAATAGATCTGCTAATAATGATATATTGATTATAATAAGAAACAAGGAACAGATAACTAATTACCTGTGTAGGACCCACTTTTTATGGCAGTGTGCTAGCCCTTTCAGTGTCATTTGAAGATATGACTTTATGTCACCAGGAGACAGAACAATATTTCTATCACGAATAACAGCTTCCAAGTCACTCTCCATAAACTCAAATACAAGATGCAAGTTACCCTTGTAAGGAAAAGCATCAATTAACTCAATTATATTTGGATCTTTAAGTTCTTTAAGAAGTTTGATCTCCCTAAGAGCAGTAAAATTTACACCTTCCTTGTGTTTTCCTAACCGAATCCTCTTGATTGCCACTGTTTTTCCAGACTGTACAACGAGAAATACACAAATGCTCAAGATCAATCTGATTCTCGGCAAGGTAAAGTCATATATAAACTACTCCAATCAAACAATTGTAGGATATAAAAAGCCACTAAGCGAAAGAAGAATCATGATAATTCTTTCCACAAAAGTCAATAATTACAAGAATCATTGAAAACAAGCAACAGAAGCAAACAATATAATATACTATATATTCAAAATAACAATAGTTCCAAGGGGGAAAAAAAGGAAAAAGGAAACATTGTAGACTTTCAAATCTATACAATAACAACAACGTGCCTTTATCCCACTACGTGGGGTAGACTACATGAATTCTTTTTCTCCATTGTGTCCTATTAAGAATCAAATCTCATTTAAATCTAACAAATAAAGGTCATTTCTAGTATTTTCTAACCAAGTCTTTTTAGGTCTACATCAATATTTCTTAACATAAGTTAAATCTAATACATCTACTCTCCTAACCATATCATCAAAAGGTCGATGTTTTATGTGACCTTACCATCTAAGTCTACCCTCTCTAATATTATCTACCGCAGGAGCTACTCCAACATTTTCATGTATATGCTTATTTCGTATTTTGTCCACTCATCTACATGAGCATCCTTATCTCTGCAACACTTAACTTATTATTATGCTTCTCTTTTAATGGCCAACTAATTAAATCTTCTAATACAAGTGGTACATACAAAACACATAAGGTTTATGCCCAAGTTCATTACACTCTCCAAGTTGTAAGAATGCAAAACACATAAGGTTTTATGGCTATCTTCATTCACTCAACGTTCCACCAACTAATGCATAGCATCTAACAGGGAATATAAAGTTGATCTATGAACCACCGCATCAAGGAAGCCACATGGAGTGAGCAGTGTAGCATGGATTACGTGTGAGAAAGAAACTAAACAAGCAATTTCACCATTAGAAAAACTAAGCTGCAATTCAAGGAGGAAGACAACTCTTCCTTTAATCCCCTCACTCGCTCTCTCAAGCCTTATGACCCAAGGCACAACAGAAAATCCCTAGGATTTTCATATAAATTCTCTTTATAGGAAGAGATAAATTTTGTGACAATTAATGTGATAATTATTAGGGCATAATGTTGATTTTGGCACCTTACATGATACAGGAATCGTGACTCAATTATGAGAAAGTCGAGAATGTTACAAAAATGAATTGTGAGCACGTGTTGCCAAGTTGTTATCATTAATGTGTGATAAATAATATTGTCCACTTCAAGGTCTCATGTGCCTTCTTGAGATCTTCCTCTCAGAGCTTGGGCATCTCAACGCTCAGCACTCAATCCTCCAGCAACACTCAATCTTCCGGCAATCTCATGATACCCTTTTTTAGTTTACCTCTAGCCTGCATTCTCCTTGGAAGTAATACTCATGGCTCGTGATCCTCTCAACAACAACAGAAAATCTCATAACATGCCCTCTATCCATATAAATTCAAACTGCTTCGACATCAAGCCTACTAATCTACTGATCAAATGTGGAGTCAATTCCATTTAAATGTCTTTGTGTTTCCTTAGGTTCTAAAAGGATTCAAAATTCCTTATAGAGCATGGTGATTGATAAGTTTCAAAATAAGCTTGCTAGTTGGAAAGGCATATTCTTGACAAAAGATGGGAGACTCACTCTTATCAACCATGTTGTGTTTCCTTTTTTTTTTTTGTATTATCTCTCTTTCTTCTAAATTCCTACTTAGTTGATTAAAATTATTAATTTCATATTTTCATTAGAAGGAATTTCTTATGTAAGAGTACTAATGATAGCAAGGGAAAGAACTTGATCGGTTATAAATCTATCAATAGGCCCAAAAAAAAGTTTAATGGCCTTGGCATTATCAATCTTAGGAAAATCAATATTACTCTTCTTTGATGAATTTGAAAAACTATTCAAGTGGACAATCAATCCTTTGCCAGCAATATTATTCAGGTTAAACATGTTAAAGGGAAAAATCTTCCGAAATATTGGTGTAAAATATCTTTCACTTGCTCCCATTTTTTTGTCTTAAGTACACATCGATTTAAATTCATTAAAATAGAACATTCAAAAAAACTTCCACAAACAGGCATATAGCAGCATTGGAAATCATCACCCTAGCTTCAACTAGAGTTTCATATACTCAACTTTCTATCTGAATGTGAGAATATATACAGTTGAATAACCTACTAGACCGTGCAATCTATTAGTTAAAGGAAAAAACTGAAAACCCTAATAATATTAAGACAATAAATAATCCGAAAGTAGAGAGACCGAAAAGAAATAGACCTTAGTGTCGATGGCCTTGAAGACGACACCATACGTGCCTTCGCCGAGTAGCTCCCGCTTGAGATAACGGTCAGCGACGAGCTTCGACTGCGATGAGTCATCTTCAACGGCAGAAAAGCTGCCCGTCATCTTCAACGTCGATGTAGAAGCGACGGCGTGGGCAGATTTCTTTTATTTCTGCACCGTCTCGCCAAGACTTTGGCAAATTATGCTGGAAAATAGCTCTGAGAGATATATATATATTTTTGCAGGGTCTGCGACAACCAGAGGAAGGGATATATCTTCTTGTCCTGTTCTTTGACACTAACTCCGTGCTAAGAGCACCAAGGCCGCTCCTCAGATACATGCGATCTTCTGCTTTGAAATGCTTTGAAGTCCCATAATCCCTTATATATATATGCATAAAATAACTACCTTTATATTATGATTAAGTATTAGGACAAATATTAAATATATTTTTTCCTGAAAAATGTTCAAGTAGAACCTAATAAGTCGTTTCAAGAACTAAATTATTAATTGATTCAATTTTAGATAAAAATAAATGATGGCTCAAAATATAAATATTATGTATAATTAAAAAAATATGTATATGTATTTACAGGTATATGTGAATATTATGTATTTATTTTTTATATAAATAATTCATTCAAACTTTAGTTAACAAGGAACTCGAACTTGTTTGATTCAAATTCGAGTCAATTTTAAATCCAACAAATTCAATTTTAAATAGCTCAAAATCATTTTCATTCAATATATGAGACCATCTCAAACACATTTATTCTATATTAGTTCTAAATCAAATAACATACATAAATATTTATATTAGAAATTCATGTCCAAAGTAAATACTCTTAATTTGACCTATGGTCCAGATGGAGACAAAACCACTCAACCCTCAATAAGATTTGGCCATCCTAACTTGCCGTATTTACATGGCATAGTACAGTCAGTTACACCGTTGTTGGACTCCAGCTACATAACTTGGGCACAAGTCACCCAATCAATAATTTTAAGGCATGACGGTCAGATCGTTTTTTGGACAATATGCACATTTGATAAAACTAAACTATAGTGCAAGCATAAATTTGAAAATATTCATTGTTTAATACATAAGGTCTTATAACTAATAGAACTCCCACCAAGACAATAACATAAGAACTCTCAATAATACATTAATCATGGAGGATCAATATGAACCCACCCAAATGACAAAACAATTATGTTAACCATATGTCAAATCTATCAATATTGGTTATATGAGCTCCCATTAGACTCTTCTCCTTTCTCATGCCCCTATGCAGTTAATCCTTCGCATGTATGTATGTAACAATGTTGTGATATATGCTTTATGGGAAATGAACCATAACATAATATATAGTGTGCAAAAAAAAAAATGGCTTAATATGATTAGTAAGGTATTCAAATAAAGTTATGTTATTATCCATATTATAACATTATATATACAATATAACACTATATTGTGCTATATAACAAAGGTATTATCGTAAGTCTCTAATTTTTCTTTATGATTGATCATTATCATGAAGACTACCCAATCAACTTAGCTATCACATGCAAACAAGTTTTGATGGCATGCCATTTTGTGTCACTACAAACTATCCACAAGCACAGTAACACACAAATCTCTGTCTCGTGAATATACTTATACACTTAGCATATTCATTAATAATAATAACTCAGGGTTCAATCATGACAATATGCATTAGTGTTCACCTCCAAATTTAGTATTTAGTTTAACTCATTCTGACATGGAATGATTTAAGACAATCAGTTAGATTTTTGCGTTTGAATCATTCTGCATGTGTTTGAAAAATTTCTGATGCATGTAAGAGTTTGCACGTGTTATGGAGCAGACTCCACGGGGGTATGTTTGCATGTTTGGAAAATTTGAAATTTTCCCTTGAATTGTCGCCACATTGGGGTTGGAATCTCCGGGTGGAAGTGCTCTTAAGTTTTTGGCAAATTAATTATGCACTTAGGCTAGCTAGCGGCATACTCGATGATGTCATGGATTCCCGAAGGGGCCACCTTGTCAAGCGCCACGAGGGGTCGTAGATCTAGCATAAAAATTTATATTTTAAAAATTCAAATCCACAATTTCAACCCATTTATTTCTCTTAAGGAAAATGTTTAGTGTGTGAGAATGAGAGATAAAGGGAATTTTATAGAGAGAAAGGAGATTAAAAGAGATTATATGGAAGAGTTATTTTCAATATATTGGATGTTGTTAGTAGCTTTGCATGGAAGCTATACATTTATTGAGAGGTTTGATGGAGAAGTATAAAGATAATAAGGAGGATCTACATATAATTTTTATTGAGTTAGAGAAAACATATGATAAAATTTAAATAGATGTGCTATGGTGAGTTCTACATAAGAAATATGTTAATTAATAATGCTTATATTCAAGTCATTAAGGATGTGTATGCATGAGCAATCACTTGTGTTCAAATACAAGGTGGTTTGACCCAGTATTTTCCTGTTTCAGTTGGATTACATCAAGAAACAGCCTTAAGCCCATATATTTTTTCTTTGGTTATGGATGTTCTCACTAGACATTTGCAAGAGGTTGTACCCTCGTATATACTTTTTGTTAATGATATTCTTCTTGTAAATAAGACTAAAGAGGGAGTTGAAGGTAAATTTGAATTATGGTGGCCAACCTTAGAGTCTAAAGGGTTTCGTTTGAATATATCTAAAACTAAATATATAGAGTGTAATTTTAGTAATAATATATCTAGTGTAGGAATTATGACTTTGGCCGATCAAGTCATTAATAAGAGAACATGTTTTTAGATATATTGGATATTTTATTCAGAGTTATGGTGAAATATATGGTGATATTATTAGTAGAATTTAAGTTGGATGGTTGGAGTGGAGGAATGCACTAGGCTTGTTATATGATAGAAAAATCCATCTCAAATTCAAGAAAAAATTCTATAAGATGATAGTGAGACATGCAATGCTTTATGGTGCAAAATGTTGGCCATTAAAAGATAAGCATAATATTAAGTTAAGCATTGCAGAAATGAGGATGCTCAGGTGGATGAGCGGCTTTACTCTTAAAGATAGGATACAAAATGAGCATATATGTGAAATGTTGGAGTAGCTTCAGTGGAAGATAAGATTAGAAAAAGTCGTCTAAGATGGTTTGGTCACATAAAACGATAGCCTTCTGATGACCTAGTTAGGAAAGTAGATGTATTATATTTGACTTATGTTAAGAAATGTATAGGTAAACCTAAAAAGATGTGGTTATAAAATATTAGAAATGTCCTTTTTTATTAGAATTATATTATAATTTGCCTCTTAACAGGACACGATGGAGAAAAATGATTCATGTAGCCGACCCCACACAGTGGGATTGTGGGATAAAGGCTTGTTGTTGCTGTTGGATATTGTTAGTAGCTTTGTGCTTTGTTATTTGTTTTAAAGTCTAGATTATATTTTTTTTTTAAGTTTACAAAACTTATACTTTAGGGTTTTCCTATTGCAAGACAACACGATAAAACATGTCTAGTTGGTGGGTCGTATTGGGTTGGGTTGTAATAAGCCTTTTTTGTATGGCATTTTTTGTTTTGGAAACTAATTATAAAATAGAGTTGGAAAAATGGATATGTGAATCTTGTGAGGTGGTTTTGGGTATGCATATATTTGTGGCAAATGGGCAGTACCAATATATAGTACTACTTTGACAGTCAGTTCTAATACAGTTTCATAATTTGCTAAACTAGTTGATGGGTGAGGCATAGTACAAAGTTACTTATGTCTGATATGATGATGTAGATTGTCATATATATATAATTATGAGATTGAAGCCTCTAATAGCATTGTTAAGCCTAAATAAGTAAATGATTAGTTGAAATTATTAAATAAAATATTTGTTGGTATGCAGTGTTTTCCTAAGAGGAAGGTACCATTATATTTTTCTGTTATATAGAACACTACGGGAAAAACGTCAAAAACCGGTGGTTTTTTCTGGCGGCATATATTGTGAAACAGGCGGTTTTCAAATATACCGGCGGCTTATCGGCGGTGAATTTCCGGCGTTTTGATTACACGGCGACTTTCCGGCGGCTATAATCGCCGGTGACTTCCAGATTTTGTACTGGCGGTGTTCCGGCCGTTACGCCGTCGGTTATTTTACCGACGGCTAACCGACGGTCACTGTACAGACGGCATGCTGGAGGTTACAGCGACCGTCGTGCGTTCGAATAACCGTCGGTCAAGCATCGGTTCACCGCCGGTAACATTGCCGGCGGTTACCCGGTGGTCATAGCTGACGGTATTACCGACGGTATGCATCACCGGGCTTTCACCAGATAACCGCCGCCGGTATATTATTGACGGTTTAAGAAAATTATCGGCAGTGTAAATTAGCCATCCGATATCGTAGTTTCCGGTGGCCAAACCGTCGGTTAGCCGCCGGAAACCTGTAGCACCTGAAAAAAAAATTGACAGCATTCCCTCTATTTGAGGGAGGTTCACCCTAAATTCTAAACCTGCATAAATAGTAATACATAATAAGATGTTTTGGGCAACACGCCGCTATATTCATCACAATTACATACATAACCACAAATTAAACAAACAAGTTTACAATCAAACATTAAAAAGTTCTAAATAAGTTCATCAAACATAAAACAAGTTCACCAAGTTCTAAATTCAATAAGGTTACAATCACAATTTCTAAATACAATCATCAAACATAAAAAAGATCTAATCCTCAGCTGTATCCTCACTGTCTGGAGATGGCTGCTCCTCTTGCTCCTTCCTTTGATTTTCAACTTTGTAGGATTACAGCTATGCTTGAATTTCATTTTGAACCTTTCTCATTCTTCAATCTCTATAATCAGCACTGCAACCCTCTCGCTTACAGATTCTTCAGCTCCACTTGGATCATGAAATGCAGAGGTGTATGAACTAGCCTCAATAGCATAAGCCTGTGAACCCATGCCATGTACCCTCCCCCTTTGTCTTCCACCAACAACATCTGACCATGTTTGATACTTAGAAATGTGGGTCGATCCTGAAGATGATCCCTCGCTAGTGGACTGCCGACTTTCTCGAGCTCGTACAAAATCATCCTGCGAGAATAAATCCATAAAATATATTGATATTACAATTAGTTTTATTAAATAATTTTTTATTCTAAAACTCCAAAAAAAATTTACTCACATGAGCGTTCTTAGCCTTCTCATCAACCCACTGATGGTCAGCTTGATGTTGATGAGTTATTGTGTGCAACTCCATTGGTGTTGGCTCCCGACCAAGGTGCTCTTTCTGAAAATTTGATGCTTAGTTATAATAATATAAATATATTTAATAAACTAGTTCAAAACACTTACCAATCGCCGCCTATGTTCCGTATGAGATACAGATCAATTAGTATGAAGAGAGCTTCCTAAACCACCACAATCAGAGGCTCTGTTCTATTTATTCTGCTCTCTCATTTTTATCAAACTAAAAGGAAGGCAGTTGAGATGCAACTTGAATGAAAGTTTCAAATCCCTATATAAATTCAACTGTCAATCCTTTTCGACCCGGCAACAATCCGTTATACATCCAATATCTCTCTTCTTGGATAGTCATTTGGACGTTGAAGCAAACGTCCCCCTACATAGTTATGAAAATATTTATTAGAACACATATGCAAACATGTTATACTTTAGGTGGATGAGTGTATTTACTCATAGTATAATTTTCAATGAAATTGATCTTCAGAGCAAAGGGCATTAACCTAAAAAATTGGCTATATAATAGCTTGTGACTACAACTTCGTACGAGAATGAACATTAAAGATGTTGTATAAGATTGGAAGTTGTGGTCTTAAAAAATTCACACCCCGACCTCTGTTGAGAGACTTTTAATATGTGTTCTAGATGTATGATATTCTTAAGCTTTTCTTGATTCATGATTCTTAAGCTTTATTCACGCATTTATCTTAACATTCTTATTTTTGTCACATTCAAATTAGATATCAATGAATTATTTACAACCTAACAGGGTAATCAAACCCAAATATTGGCTACAGGATAATCATCAACACAAACTAACCATCTACATCAACTATCAACAACAACAACATCAATTCTTTATCCCACTACGTGGGGTTAGCTACATGAATTCTTTTTCTTCATTGTGTACTGTTAAGAGTAAGATTCTCGTTTACATCTAAAAAAAGTTCATTTTTAATACTTTATAATCAAGTCTTTTTATTGATGCCTATAACTTTCTTAACATGGTATCAAATCTAACATATATGCTATTCTAACTGGGACATCATAAAGGTTGATGTTTTATGCTAAAGTCTGACTTCTATAAAGTGTCTTAGGTCTAGAGTAAGATTTAAGGTCTGAATCTATGAAGAATTCTTAGGATCTAGAATAGATCCTAAGGCAGGATTCAAATGAGGATCCTAGAGTTTGAATTGATTTGGGATCAATTTAAGTGTCAGGATGTCCAAGTGCCTCATACAAAAAATGAGGTTAACACTAAGGAATATATATATATATATATATACATACACACCTGAAAAATAATTTTTGGGAATAAAAAAAAAGGTTAAAATAATAAAAAAAAGATTTTTAAATCATTTTTACATGATTTGGCGGCGGGATGCCACATGCTGCGTGCTAGTTCGAGGACTCAAAACGCACTGGCGGCGGGCCAGTGATTGGGAATTCATTTCGGGATGATTGCCTGGCGGCGGGACCCACGTGCAATCCACTTATCTGAGTCAGCACAGACGGCAGCCGTTCGATCCCCTTCAGGTTCCATCCGACGGCGGGGATTGAACCCCGCTGTTTGATCTCTGTTTAGAGAGATCGGACGGCGGGAAACTGATTCCGCGTTATGGAGCGGACGGCTTAGAAGCAGCCAGACCGTGGATCAAATGAGAGATCGGATGCACGGTAGGATCAAACCATGAAAAAGGCTTGATCCGAGCCGTCGATTGATCAATCGACGGTCCAGAACACATACGTCTGAGCCAGGCTAACAAGATGCCCTAAGTCTCATTTTTTTGGCTCGTTCTTTTGATCCGATCAACCAAATTTAATAAAATTTTAAATATAGATTAAATATATGAACAGAAATATTGGGGATTTGTTTTTATAACCTAGAAATCAGTATAAAGATACCTATTTAAGCTAGTGTACTTAGATCTAGGGTTTGAGTTTTTCACCTTGATTTTGGATGGATTAAACCGTTTAATGATTTGTTGCACTTGTAGGCTGTCCACGCTCCGATTTGTAGAAGAAACCTCGAGCTGGTAACGTCTGGATCAAGGGAAAATCAACTTGGATGGTGATTTGCTTGAGCTCACCGGAATCCAGTCGCCGACAACCTCCAATCGCCGGGTTTTGACTTGGGGGATGGAGAGGGAACCCCTAGAGCTAAAACAAAATTATCTCTGGCCTGGAGAGGTATTGAATAGTGAGAGAAGGCTAGATGGAGAATGACCCTCTATTAGGGCATTTCACCCTATTCAGCCATTCTCCAAGGGCTTGGACGGCTCTGATCGATTTAGGGAGTTTCTAAGATCGGGCCACCTGTCCAGGGGGTAGTTAGGAGCAGGAGAATCAAAAGACAAACGTACAAGCCATGTGGAAAGTGGTTTTGGTCCCCATTTGAGCATGGGAGTAATGGGGGACGTTTGATTTCAATCTAAAGGCTGGAAGTGCCTCTAGGAAGGTTCTAGAAGGGTTTAAATAGCTGAAATGATTTGGATTAGGATAGATTAGGTTTAAGAGGGGTTTTGACCAAGTTTAACCCCTCTTAAGCCTTGATTTGACTGTTTGACTGGTCCAATGCCACTTGGACTGGTGAGGTGGCAAGGGAGAGAATTTGAGTGTTGGCTGGGATAATTTGATAGGAAATAGGTTAGCTTAAGTCAAGTCATTTAGATATTTAAGCCACCTAAAGGGGTTTGTTGACTATGTTGACCAGTCAACTGGTTAAAGATAGGTGGGGTGGCATATGGGGATGCCATGGGTGCTGGAATGATGGATCTAAGGCTTGAAGGTTGATGTTTGAGTGTTTGAAAACATATAAGTGAGAGTTTGACTATGATTTTGGGTTTGACTAAGTCAAAACTCCAATTGAGTTTGACTCCAATTGAGTTGAATGGGTTTGAAACATGTTTAGAAATGTGTTTGAGAGTTTGATTGGTTTGGTATAATTTGAATGGGTTGATTTGATTGAATGTATTGAATTAGTTCATATGGGTCAAATTTGACTAACCATGGCTTAGTTGACTTGGTCAACTATTGGTCGGGTCAAGGGTCTAATTTTGGGCTCAACAAGTTTGAAATATAGTTTTGAGTTTGTTGAATGTGTTTTGAAGATTTAAGGAAATCAATTATGCCAAAACACCCATTTGGACCCTTAATGGGCCTCTTAGGTCAACTAGGTTGACCCAAAGTCTGGGAATGGGTCCAACGGGTTTGGTTTGATATTTAAAACTTGCTGGAGGTGGTTGCATTCAATTTGGAGGTCATTTGGTTTGAAATCAATGTTTGAGCCCCATAGGGATATTTTGGTCATTTTGGGCTCCTGACCACTAGGGGTTGAAATGAGTCCAGAAAAATTCAGTTTATTAATCAACACATGAGGATTAATGGCCTGAAAGTGACTAGAGGCTTTGGTGAAGGCTCTAAGATCAGAATCTTCAAGGTGACAGGTCCAGTGGCATAGGCTATAAATATTTGAAGGTTTTACAGCCTTTGGATTTTGATTTAGTTTTTGGAGTCAGAGACCTCAGAATGGGCTCAAATTTGGAGGATTGCCTCTAGAGACATGTCCCATCAGTATGCAACTGACAGACTCTGAATCGAAACTCATTTAATTGGGTTTTGAAGTGTTTGAAAATTCACTAGAAAAGGCTTTCAGGATTTGGACCTTTGGCCTTGAATTTTGGTTTCAGATTCTGGATTTGGGTTGGATTTTGGATTTGATTGATTAGAAGTCTGAATTGATTTATGATCTAGGTAGATCCTAAAGTCTGACTTCTATAAGTGTCTTAAGGTCTAGAGTAGATCTTAAGGTCTGAAGTCTAGAAGAATTCTAGGATCTAGAATAGATCCTAAGGTCAGGATTCAATGAGGATCCTAGAGTTTGAATTGATTTGGAGATCAAATTTAGGGTCAGGATTGGTCCAAGTGCCTCATACAAAAATGAGGTCAACACTAACAGGATAATCAAACCCAAATATTGGCTACAGGATAATCATCAATACAAACTAACCATCTACATTAACTATCAACAACAACAACATCAATTCTTTATCCCTCTACGTGGGGTTAGTTACATGAATTCTTTTTTTCTAAAACTGACCCGTTTATAAAACCGGGTTGGGTTGACCCGAACCCGAATAAATCCGGGTCACTTACGGGTCAGGTCGGGTCGGGTTCGTCCCGTAACCCGAAATTGACAGGTCTAACTATCAGCAACAACAACATTAATTCTTTATCCCTCTACGTGGGGTTAGTTACATGAATTCTTTTTCTTCATTGTGCATTGTTAAGAGTAAGATTCTCGTTTACATCAACGTAAAAGTTCATTTTTAATACTTTATAATCAAGTCTTTTTATTGATGCCTATAATCATCAACATAAACTTTATAATCAAATGTAACATATATGCTATTCTAACTGGGACATTATAAAGGTTGATGTTTTATGCGACCAAATCATCTAAGGCAACTCTCTCTAATCTTATGTACCACAGGAGCTACTCCAAACTTTTCACATATATTATCGTTTCGCATTTTATTCCTATGAGTGAACTCACTCATCCACCTGAGCATCCTCATCTCTACAACGCTTGCTCTCTTTCTCTCTCTATATCTCTATCCCTCTTTCTAACTCTCTCTTGCTCTCTCTATCTATCTCTCTTTTTTTCCTCTCTCCCTCTCTCTTTTTCCTATCTCTCCCTTTTCGCTCTCTCTCACTTTTCTCCCTCTCTCTCACTCTCCCTCTCTCTTGCTCTCTCTAAAACTTGCTTGCTCTCTTTCTCTCTCTATATCTCTCTACCTCTTTCTAGCTCTCGCTCTTGCTCTCTCACTATCTATCTCTCTTGTTCTCTCTCTCTCTCTCTCCCCCTCTCTCTCTCTTTTCTCTCTCCCTCTTTTTTCTCTCTCCCTCTCCCTCTCTTGCTATCTTGCTCTAACCCAAAGTCACAATCAGCCCATTAGATCTATCATTACTAAATTTACACTTAATAAATGGAAATTTTGATCTACTCAAACGATTACAAGATTACCTCTTGCATATGTCTAGATTACTATCAAAATCATACAATAAATTACAATTTCTTGTAAATGCCTAGTAAGAACAAATAATCACAGAAAAACATTAAAGATTACCTTCAAATCATGATTTTTCTTCAAATCACATGAAAACTAGGGCAGCCGGTGTGAGATCGATTACGGCAAGATATCAGAACTTGATCGCGCGATAGGCGGCCGGTTTGGGGTCGTTGGTCGTAGAGAGTTCATCGGCGGTCGGAGAGAGTTCATCGGCGGTCGGAGAGGTCGTCGTCGGCAAGACAGTGCGCTCGATCGAGCGGGAGGTGGGCGGAGGCGACGGCAGAGCTCATCTGAATAGAGAGAAGGAAAGAATATGAATGAAATGCGAGGCTCGGGCTTGTTAATTTAAGGGCATTTACCGGCGGTGTTCCGACGATCCTGACCGCTGGTATTGGCATCACTTATCAACGGCGGTATTCGTCGCCGGTACACCGCCGGTAAAATTGACATCCGGCGGTTTAGCCGGCGGTTACAGGACCGTCGCTATTGCCGACGGCTTAACATTACAAAACCCCTGGTTAGGCCGCTAGTAATCCACCGGCGGCCACACCGCCGACAAACCGTCGGTATTACCGGCGGTTATATAACCGTCGATCATAACCGCCGGTAATCGACGTTTTTCCTTTAGTGGAAAGGTTGAGCTCTGATGGATGGACCAGTAAGAGGAGAAGTTTTAGGGGAGATTAAACATTCTGATTAGTTAAGAAGATTTTTTTTTTTTTTTTCATTCTAAGTCTGAGTTGTACCACCTTCTGCATGTTAGTATATGCATAAAACTTTATAAGATTGGTTAGTATAGCATGATAGTTATATAGTTTGAGACGAAGTTTACTGCTTTAGCCATATATGCTATGTAGTTGGTTAACACTCCAAAGGAGAAGTGCTACAGATTTTTAAGATGATTGTGAGACAATTTGAGGAAGTTATTGGTTCCATTTCATAATTCGACTTCTCTCAGATTGTGGAGAGAGCTCGTTTGATTAAGAATAACATGACATCTACTCAACAACGATGGGCTGCTTGTAGGAAGAGATTTGGTGGTGAATTTTTTTGGAAAGAATAACAAATTTGGATCGAGAGAGTCTAAGAGCAACTAAGAAAGTCAAATTTGATAACACTCCCTGATTCCCCTCACCAGTAACGTAGTATATCACATAATTAATATAACATTCATTTTCTATATTTAATATCTCTCATAATTTGCATGCTTATATAAAAACATCTATCAACGAATGCATTTATTGAGTAAACATAAGCATCTAATAATCTCAATTACATCATCCAACTACTTATAGAGCCATTAAGAAAATCATAATACATCATCACATTTAGACAGCTTGCATAACTCAAAAGAAAAAATCACAAATATTACTAAAAAACCCTAAATATTCTATAACTTGCCTAATCAGTCTCAACTTTATTCTTGCGTTTTCTTGTAACAACATCCATTAAAAAAAAACGGGTGAGCTATGATGCTCATAAAGTTATGCAATTAAAATAAAAATTAAATGCAAGATTATAGTGAATAACATAATTGAATAAACTCAAAAATAATTGCAAAACAACATAAAAATCATATTTATGATAATCCTTTGATTCATTTGAAGTATGTACAAAATATAATAATTAGTCTTTTAAGGATTTAACTCTCATTTTCATATGGTTAACTTTCATAATAATGTTCAATGGAGCCTAAGTAACCGGACATTTTTGTCATTGAGCTACATAGAAGTCTTTTGCCTCTTTAGGAGTTGATTTTGCCTCACCTGCTACGCATGTATCATATTTGGGCCCTCTTTTGCCCCACCTACAACGTAGGTATCATGTCATTTCATGGTCAACCTTTTCTATTTTGATATTCAGTAGACTTCAAATATTAGTAATTCATACTTGCTTTGTATTGTTGCATGCTTTCATAAAAATCTATCTGTTTTTTTTTTTTTTTTAAATCTATCTGTTATACTTGTCTGCATAAAAAAGATCGTATATGCAATATATAATGAATTGAATTTCTTTTCAAAATATTACCAACTAGGAAAAGTTTTAAACAATCATATATTATCTTATTACAATTTTTAATTATTCATATGGATATGTAGTTGCTTGTACATGAATACTTTGATATATGTTCATATTCACTAATTTAAATTTTACATATTTATTCCTTCAATTGAGTCAAGTAACATTGTAATTATCTAGATTAATAATAATTGTTTTGAAAATTTAGAATGACATATCTTACCTCCTTGACAACTCATCTTCTCAAATTCGACTTTTTATACCCTTTTTTGTTTGTAAATAACCTATACAAATCGACTCTAAATTTTCCATGACTTCTATTAATTATAGTCAATAAATTACATAACATCAAATTATACTAACATAACCATTTACCTCGTAACATCTCTTCTGCATATACCAGATGAATCCTCATATTCTTCTTCCCTATATTTCTTTCTCCTTCCTTCTCTTCTTCCACTGAATTGGTCACACTTCACTCACGACAGTAAAACTCGTTCTGCTTCTTACTCTACCCAGAAACAATTCTCCTCAATGTTACAGATCTCCCACAACTGCTGTTCTCTCGCAGAAATTGTTTACACACACAATGCCAAACAGTTTACTTTTTTCGTTGACTGTGCTGCACTGTGCCGATCACTTTCCTGTAGTCGAACTCATGCTCCTTCAATTTGACTAATTGCAATCCAGTGATCAACTCCACCTTAACTTCACACATCCGCCTCCCTTCCTAGATTTGCATGCATTTGCTGAGAGCACTCTCTCTCTCCCCGCCTGGGAAAATTTTTAGGTCCGGACACCGGAGGTAGAATACGTCCGGTGTCCAATAAAATATTGACATGCGGAATGTACACGTGTATGCGGAATTTTAAGTCAAACACGCCAAAAGCTCATGTAAAGTGCTGGTAAAACGCAGGTAAAAGTGCAGGTAAATCGTAGTTAAAACGCAGTCAAAAAGTGCAATCCACGTGACAAATTTTAATTGAATATCCGAACCTATTTTTAGGTCCAATGTCCGAACCTAATAATTTTTCCTTTACCTGTAGCATGGGAAGAGATAATATGCCTCCACTCAACTCCTATTCACTGTTGCCTACTTTGATTAGTGAAACGGTTAATTTAAGATATTAATTAGTATTAGGCTATTGATTAATTAACAGAAATTAATTATTAATAGTTCTTAAGTACTTATAAATGAACTTCTAGGAAAATAATTTGTTGGAAATTTTATTTGTGTTTTACTTGCGCTTTACATACTCTTTTACTGATTATTTGTTGCATTTTTTACTGCACTTTGATTGCGTTTTACTCGCACTTTGACTGCGCTTTTGATGCGCTTGATTTAAAGTTATGAGTACACATTAAATATACAAATAAAAAATAAATCCAATTAAATATTCACATGTAAACATCATGTGTCAACATTTAATTAGAATCCAAACACATCTCTGTGTCCGGACTCCCCGTCTAATAATTTCTCCTAATTACATGAACATCAATATATGGTTGGCTGATGACTTACAATAATGCTAAACATATTTTGCATCTATTAAATATAAGATCATGATATAATATATGCGTGTAATTGCATGAAACGGTGGAGAAAATTTTCTTTAAATTTTGTCATATAAATTCAACGTTATCAGGCATCCATAATTTTAAAGAATATATTTTATTTGTTTTTTTGGACATTTAGGTCATTTAAGTCAAATTCATACAAATCACGCATACACAAAAACTCGAATTCATGACCTCTTAGTTGAAAGCATAAACTCTCAACCAACAGTTCAAGGTTAGCTGTGTAATATATTTTATTTGTTGTTCGAGATGTCCCTGGAAAATCTTCGCATCGTTATCCTCCTCGGAACTTCTCGCTGCTCCACCCTGCAAATGGCGGGGGGAAGTTCGATCTGTTTGCTCAATATCTGGAACGTTTAAACTATAATCAGCAATGTTCAGTATGTTTGTCTCCAACTTCGTGCGGTCCAATTTTGTTTCACGCCTCAGACCATGGCTAGTCGAAGAACCAGAGTTGGAGATAGAGCTGGGCCTTCTAGCATCGCAAGGCTGTGCGAAGAAGCTAAAGTTCGAACCCTCGGCCCTGAACCCTCTAATCGAAGGTTCTACTTTCTTGGAGTTCAAGCGTGTGGAAGTGGGGGAACTCAGTGTGCGAGTTCGTCCTTGGACCAGTCCCTCCATCGTCGTGGAAGTGCGGGGGCTTCATGTAACCTTAGCACATAGGTCTGATTCGTTCTTAAATTTCTCTCTTCTCTCTGATGAGGCTAGCATTAGGGTTTTGAGATGTGAGAAACTGATGTGTTATTTTTCATTCAATATAAAGGGTGACAAGTAAACTGCAAGACACCCACAGAGATTCAGCAGCAAGCAAGAAGAAAGAGACGATCGCCTTTCTTGATTCCGAGGTATCTGAGCGTGTTCGTGCTATATGACTTCACATTCACACCATAATATTGTTCTGTAATAAGAACACACGATCTGTTTCATTAACACTGTTACTGCAAGAAAGGTGCTTGTTTACTGTTATCCATATTGTTTCAATGAGTTTTGCAGATCAAACAAGTTAAAGTTTTAGAAGTTATATTTTTGTAGAAGTCACCATTCTTAAAAAAAACAAAGGCCAACTGCTGCATTTTCTCTTAGGACGATATTAGTGAACTTGAAATTCACCAATTGATGAATCCTGGTATGCAGCAATCAGTGCATCACTTGAAAGATGCTTTTTGACCTTTGTAACGAGCTTTGGGTAGTAGGCTGTGAAAGGTTTTAATGATTTTAGATTTGCTTGTAATTGGTAGCAAAAGCAATGATTATTTTTAAATTCAATAGGAACTTCTCATGGAGACTTCATTGCGTTTCACTCCAACATAGATCTCGCCATACCTCTACCTAAATGATAATACACCACACATTAGGAAACAAAACACGACTAACCAAAGATACCTTTAATGATCTCTCCAACATATGATTCTTCTACAACCCTCTGATGGAGACATATCGAAGGCCAAAAAATCCTTATAGTTCTTGTCTGTTTAAAAATAGTGATATGAACATTCTCAACCTTGAGCCAGACGGCCATGAAAACAGCTGGGCAAATGACAACTTGATAACTAAGGATAAATAAGTGCTTACAAGATCATTAATGATTGAAGCAATGATGTACACCAACTAAAGAATAATTGAAAATAATAGCTTATGCTCATCACAACTTTGGTATCATATGACAGCAACTTTTGTATACGTGCATGAACTCCATATGACAATATGAAGCTCGCCTTGAGGTCCGCCTTAGCGCAATTCTAGTGACAAATGCCTCGAGGCTTACATTTAGAGCTTTTTTGATGATGATGTTGTTGTTATATCTTACTTAGTTTTTGCAAAGACGCATCTTGCAATTCTCAATTATGCCACACACAACCTAGCCATCATTGGCTTTTTTATTGTTCAACATACAAATCTATACAGCATAACCAAGATGATATTTGGTTTTAAATATTCTTCTCCTAGTCTCCATGATATTTCCTTATAAAATGGTATGATATTTCTGTGGTACTTATTCATTTTAACCATCCAACTTTAAATCTAAAAGATATGTCATCATCAATCATCACATTCTTGTTTATAATTCCAAGATGCTTGAACCTATTATATCTAGTTATCACTTTTTTTTTAACTTAATTTTTTATATGTTACAATAGAACTAGGCATCACCTGATTTTCCAACAATATTGGCTAATAATTATCAAATTACATCCATTAAACTATGTAGTATGCTCTTTTTTTTAAGAGTAAAGGTGAAAATTAATTTGAATTTTTTTATTTAATAATTATCTTTAAATTTTTTGTTCGATGCCAAATTGTTTTAACCTACTTTTGACCATGTTAGACATAGATATTTAGTTTTTGACTTTCTATGAACAGTGTTCTTAGAAATAGTTGTTTTAAAAAAATTGAATTGCATTCCACACATATTGATTAGTTGAAAAGCGTTTATACTTAGCTCCAAGGTACATCGAGTTACCCCTGACACTAGAATAGTATGCTTATCTTACTGATTCCAGGCTGCTTCAACATCCATCTTATGTAGAACTAGATGCGTTTGTAAATATTCAATGTTTGAAATTAAACGCCTTATATTAGAGCAACAATAATTATTCTAACTTTAGCGAATTAAACGGAGATTAAATACAATAAGAGGGATGATGTAACTTAGGCCAAATTACACGATAATCGTTTAGAATCATATCATTAACCAATTCAATTAAGATTAGCATAAATGGGGGATTTTCAAAGGAAATCCCTAAATTAACATTTAGACTAGTCACTAGTTGGGTCCACTCACTCACACTCTTAATAAATTGGCTTGCGGAGAAAGTTTACACAATCATTATGATGCCACAATTTAAGAGGTTTTAAAAGGTACAAGGAAGGGAAAGAGTTTACCAATAAGGAAGAAGATTCGAAGCTCTGGCAAATGCGTTTGGTTGCTTATGCGGAGAAATGACTACACAAGCCTTCTCACATGCTTTAGGCAGCAGACCAGCAGCACAACAATTCTGGCTGTTTGGATGATTGAACAGTTCCCCGAATCAGAATAGTGAACTAGACTAGCTCTGGAGTCTGGACGGCGAGACAACAAGCTGTCACATGTTGGAAACTTTGGACAACAAGCTAGGAAGCAAACTATTGCGTGTAGGAAATTCTGAACATCAACTAGGATGATTTTCGGATTCAGGACAACAATCTTGGTGAAGGAGAAAACCTGTAATAATCGATATACAGGTAGGAGGGAGGTTAGGGAGGCTAATTCAAAGTGGAGGGGTGGAGGTAGGGACCGGCCATAGAGGAGGGAAAGGGAGGATTTAGTTGTAGAACTTGTATTTGAATCAAGGAGGAAAAAATCTGTAATTAAATTCAGATTTAAGGGAGGAGATAATTCAGGAACTTGATTTTAATTTTTCTAAAATGAAAGGGAGAAAGAGGGAATAAACGGGGAGTTGGGAAGATGGCCTGCGACTTGGATGGAAAAGAGGGGTGGCCTGGGATTTGGGGTGGAAGGAGGAGATGGACCGTGAGCCCGAACGCTTCATGCGGTTACGGGTGATACATTGCCCTCACCTAGGGACTTCAACTCTCTCAAGACTCACCAAGACACAAGTGGAGAAAATAATTTCATAATGATCACCATCTCCTCTCAAGAAGATAAAAGGGGTATAAATAACCAAGTACAATAGTAAACATCAAAAGATAAAAGTGCCCCTAATGGGTCACAAGAACCTACTCCCTCAAGTGAGGGTAAATTCAGAAACAATACAATAATAAATACAAATAATAACTCAGAAATAAAGGGATGCAATCGTGACTGTCAATCTCCGGCCCCGTCTCTGATAAACCTTCCACTGTCGGTCTGTCGGATGTCCTCATCACCATCCCTCATATGTTTACTGATGGGGACATCTGATCTTGGAAGAGGCGTGGCCGCTGATCTACGACCACGATCGAGTCATTGTACTTTTGATTTATGTCATGTATTGTTTTAATTATGTGTTGTTGTATTTTGTTTATTTTATGTTATTTTTTATTTCCCGTTGTACCCTTCTAGTAAAGGGATGTCGTATGTAAACCCCGAGGGCATTTTTGTCTTTCTATTTCATGTACTAGGCTATTTATAGCCCATTGTTTTGTTGTTTGAGGGTAATGAATGATTGAATGAAAAAATTTCCTACGTTTTGATTTCTTGCAAGAGCGAGAGAGGTTTGGAGAGAGATCCCTTGGAGAGGGAAGCGCACCACCCACCAACCTTGGAGACGGCCGGCTTCGTGGTTTCTTATCTTCATTTTTTTTCATCAACCCCATATTCCACCTCCTAGCCGCCGGCCAAGGCCCTCCCAATCCTTGTTGTCGGCCACCTATTCTCCCTTCACCTCCCCACCATCCAAATTCCCCAAGCCCTTCCCCTTCCCTCCCCCAAGCTCCACATAATCCCCCCTCACCTAGCCGCCGACCCCTTGCCCGAAACCCTTCAACCCGCCGGCCCTAGCTCCCCTCCTTCATTGCTTTCCCTTGTCTAATTTGGATTGGTACAATTTGGGACAGATTTTGATTTCAAATTCAAACAATTTGAACTTTAAAATCTTTCCTAAATTACCAAGGTTATTTTAGGAAAGTTTCCAAATTAAATCAATTTGAATTTCATATTCAAATTGGATTTAATTAAATACTTTCCTAATTCTCAAACTCAAATTAAGTAAGCATTAACACTTGATTGAAGCCCTTTCCCCCTATAAATGCCGCCGGCCCCCCTCTTAGGTTTGGGATAGGAAATATTTCCTAAAACCAACTCCTACTTTGGGAATAAATTCAAATTTCCCTTTTCCTTTCCTAGCTGAAATTTCCAAAGCTCCTACACCTCCTTATTTCTTTCCAAAAATCAAATCTTACAATGTGGAAACAAATTCCCTAATCCCCTCATCATTGCCGCCGGCCTCTCTCTCCATACCCGTCCCCTCTCTCTCTCAAATCTCCCTCTCTCCACTTAACTCCCCACCGAAATTTAAGGATTGGATTTTCCCTCTTGAAGTTCCATCCTTTGATTTTCTAAACCTGAAATTTAATTTCAGATTTTGGAAGGAAACTAACTCATTCTTGGCCTCTTCTCTACGTCCCGTTGACGAGAAAATTCAATCTCTTCAACAATAGTCAAGAGTGCTAGTAATCGTTGCGAGGACTTTCGTCATCAAGCATCCATGCATGGCCGATCCGAAAATTGAATACGGCCTAACCTACGACGAACACAGGTTTGTGTGCATCTTACATTCAAACTTCTTCGACGTCAACCTGAGGGTCGACCACACGGTGAAAGATTATATCGATCAGATCTTGGATACCTTGGTGGAAGCCATCGAGGAGTAATTGGAGATCGTTGAGTGGAGGATCGCAACCGATCCTTGACGAAGGTTTCCTACGCTTCCTTTTTCTCTTATTTCTTGAATCTAACTTTTCTCGTGGTATTGATTGTAGTCACGAAGGCCGACCATAGCCTGCTTCTGCTAAGCTTAGTAAACGTAGGGTTTTGGGTGTATTCATGTGCTGACTAATCTCACTGTCAGACTTGAGATTCTTATTGAAACTACTACTCCGGCATAATGTTGTTTTCTAATTTATTTTTAAGTTTGAAATTTCTAGTTATGTGACTTAGCCTAAGCGGGCGTGACCCCTTTTACGTTTTATTTCGTTGTTTTAATTGCTAATAGTTTTCTTCATTATTGTTCTAATCAAAAGTTGTGCAAATTCTTGACAAAATCATTGCATTCATACGTAGTCCATTTACTTTTAGCTCAGTCACTCAAAAATGGTTTATCTTACTGATTTAGGGTGCTTCTCTGCATGATGCAATTGAAAGACTTCTAGCACGAGATACTCCAGGTGATCGACTTAAGACCTCATGGGCAAATATTATTGCTAGCTGTTCTCAGATAAAGTTCCAGGATTTTTGTCTAGAACTTCAACTGTTAGAGAAGTCACATGCATGCCTATTGGAGTTGGATGAATTTTCTATTGACTCTCAGTGTCTTCACAGTACTTCATTGTTCAGAAAATCTCTTGATTCATTGCTTGTGCATGGAAAAATGAATGAATTATCTATAAGCTGCAGCAATATGAAATTTGGCGTGAAGGAGAATGAGCGGATAAAGTGGATAGCATCCTTGTTGGGCCTATCTGCTCATTTCAAACTGATTGGGTTTCATCCTTTGAGCAACTACATACATGTTCCATCATTAGTGGTTAAACTTTCACCGGAAGTTATTCCTCTGCTTCTGTTGATAGTAGATGCATTTTCTTCTAAAAAACATGGTGTCTTCAGGACTGGAAAGGAACTGTGGAGGATTGCTGCAAATAGAATTGGTCATTTAACATTAGGGGCGAGGTCTTCTGTGCAAAATATAGCTAAGATGGTGGTGTTATGGTCACGCTATGTTCATGCTTATAGTTGTTTACTAACTTTGGTTGGAAGTTTAGCTGAAGTATATTTGAAAGAAACTGCAGGCAAGCATTCCATGGACAGAAAGCTGATTATTCAAGCTAAACATCAATTGGGTTTAATTTTTCATCTTGAAGAAAAATTGCCTGCACAAATGGTGGTTCAAGCACGACGAATAGCACGATATAAGAGATTTCATGTCTCAACTGATCTCAAAAAACCCATGTGTTTTTTCAGCACATTACTAAGAAATATTCTAGCACCTTTTTGGCTTCTCTGGAAAGTGATCTGCTTCATTTTTCAAGCAGTGTTGTATTTTGCTTTAAATTTCAATTTTGTCAGGCCAAAAACACTTGGAAGCATTCATTCTTCTTGCTTCAGCTTTGAAGAAGTCTTTATTTCGTTCTCTCATTCAACTTATGTTCATTTTCCTGTCACTAAAAATGTAAAAAGGGAGGAAAAGCAGAACTTGCCTTCGTTTTATCTCACTTTAAGGCAGCTGTGCTTATTTTCCAAAACGGATGAGACTATAATATCTTTTTTAGCAGCTCTCGGGGAAATTAAACTTTGTCTTGCCGATTCGTTGCAAATTCTACTGGACCATGATTTGACAATCAAGAAAAACCGTTCTTCTAGAGCAGGTTATCCTGAGGGTATTATTGATGAGTCAAAGGTCATCCTTTGGGGTGACCCTGATTCATTATATCCTCCTCAAGTAATATGTAATGATGATTCTTTGAAGCACTTTTGTGTTATTTTGGAGAATGATTTTAGAGACCTGTTGTCATACTGGAATGAAATTAGAGGGAAACATGAAGCAAATGACCTGCATAAGGGAGAGGCATTTCTATTGTGTGGACTGAAGTACTTCCTTATAGATCCCTATGTCAAGGATGGAGCTTGTGGACTGTTGAAATACAGCCTTAATATCGGGAAAATGAACCTTGATTTGGATTATTCATCTATTCTATCAGCTGCTCTTATGTTTAGACAGCTGGAGGATCACTCTCAATGGACAACTAGAGCTGGGATCACACCCGCCATATCATGCCCTTCAAGCGTTCTTTTAGATAAATCTAGAATTAACATGGAAAATGAGGTAGAATTCTATGCAAACAAAATCGTTGATGCTGTTCTTAACATGATTCCCGATAAGAACATTCATGTTGGAGCAGTCAGTGCAGGCCTTAGTGTTCGAGTATCACTTGAAGAGGTATTTTTAGGTTACATAGAAAAAGATATCAGTCCTGTAATTTCCCAAGGGAATAGCTTCCATTGGCTTAAAATTGATATAGGGAATACAGAATTTGTCATCTGGCCTGCTTCTAAATCTGTATTATCTGCAATGACTGCAGAAACTTTTTTTGTAGAAGTACCTTCGGAGTATCTTTGGTTGGTGGAGCTACAAAATTTGGATGCTCATCAGGAAGAAAATACAGATGATAAATTTATTTCACATGCGCGCATCTCATTGAATGCTTGCCTAAGGACAAATGTGGTCAATGTTTCATCTGATTTTGTGTTGACTAAGCACTCACATATTGTTGAACCGATTTCAATTACAACCAAGGCCTCAATTTGCAGGTATAACTCAATACATTCATTTAATGCTGCAGTATTTCATTTGGAAGTTGTACTTACCTCTTAAATAGTCTCTCATTATTTGGAATCTATACTATTTCAACGTAGCGAGACATATTTTTTGCTTTTGTGAATAGCCAGTTTAAACATTTATTGGAAATAATTTCATCAAAATCAAATAAATTCTTAATTTTAATTTAACTTCTAAATATATTTAAGATCTAATATCAAAAACCTCAGATAAATTTATTTATATAGGATATTCGCTGCAAGAAAATTGATTCCCATATTAATTTCTTTAATTTATTTATATTTTTTGCTTGAGAGTTCTTGGAGAGATTGAAATCCCTAGGTGAGGGAATCCAATCACCCACCAGTCGTAGGAAGCGTCCTGGCTCATGGTTACCTTCTCCTTTCTTTCTCCTCTTCTCCTTCCCCATCTCCCACCGGCCGAACTCCTTCCAACCCGCCGGCCAAGCCCCTCCTCCCCTCCTCTTTCTCCCTTAAGCTGCCGGCCCTCACACTGATGAGGACATCAGCCAGAGATTTCGACATGTGTGCCATCGACAGAATCGTAGATCGACGGTTATGATTCGAAGCCTTTACTTTTGATGTATTTTATGTTTTGTTTACTTTGCATTTCAGTTTTTTTATTTTACCCATATGGGTAGTGAGTTCTTATTGTAGCCCCGAGGGCATTTGAGTCTTTCTTCTTTTCTTTATTATTGAGGCTTATATATAGAGGTCTTTTGCTTTGTATGAGGATGATGATTACTTAATAAAATTTCAGAATTTCTTTCTCTCTAGCTTGTGAGTTCTTGAGTGGTGAGGTCCCAAGTGTGGGCAAAGCAATACCCGCCAGTCGCAGAGGTGCTCCGGGCTCGTGGTCCAACCTCTCCCTTGTTGAAGCCGCCAGCCATAGCCATCCCTCCCCCTTGTGCCAAGCCGCCGACCCTAACCTCCCTGGAATCCACCCGCCAGCCACACCCGACCTCCCCTTCCTCCTTACCCGTCGACCCCTCTCCCTTCTCCCACCATAGTGCCGGTCTACCCTCCCAAACCCAACCCACCTTCACCCAATCGAACCCTAGCCGCCGGCCCCCCTCTTTGGATCCCCTTGATGATTAATTCAATCATTATTATTGCTTGCCTAAATTAGCTAAGTTGATTTGGAAAGACTAATCCTATTTGAAATTCAAATTTCAATTCTCAAATACTTTCATAAATTAACTCATCTAAATTAGGAAATCACCTCAATTAAGATCTAATTTAAATTCAAATTAGATTTGATCCCTTGAATTGATTCCTAATTTAATATCATGAATTAGAAAGCATTAAATTACCCTCCAATCCCTTCCTTTCTCATATATGTCGCCAGCCCCTCCCTTGGCCCAATTGGAATTTGAATTGAATTCTAATTTCCCTCCCTCCATTAACTCATTTAATTAATTACCTTTTCTTGGTAATTAAAAGAATCCAAACCCTCCTAACCCAACCGTCACCTCCCTCTCCACCCGAAACCCTAACCCCTCTTAACCCTAGTCGATCCCTCCTCCACCCGAGAACCCCAATCCGCCGCCCCTCATTTCTACTCCCTTTGTTCACCGACGGCTCCTCCAAGGTTCAAAACCACGAATACTCCCATGTTCATGGATGGCCGATCCTGAAGTCGACCACGGATTTGTCGACATCGTTTAATTGCCCTTCTTTGATCCCGACTGGGAATTCGAGGACTTCGTTGAAGACTACACAAATCGCATACTCTTTATTCTTGCCGAGACGATCAACAAACAACGACCAATTGTACATTGGCACATCATCGGATGTCCATCAACTTCCCCTCCTCCGGATACTTCTCCGGCAAACAATACCTTAAGCGTCACTTATCTCGTGGTGGCATCACTAGGGTTACTTTTAATCTTTCTCCGCTAAACACCACTTTCAGGAGCAAGAGTCAGGGAACTCAAGGTAAACATTTCTTATTGTTAAGCCGTGGATTTTTGTTATTCATTGCCGCTAGTTTTACTTATTTATTTTGTTGTTATTTGTAAGTATCCTTTTAATATCGTTTGTAATTGTATGCTATTACATAATTTCCAATTGAAAATTCGGAATCTAACTTGATGAAACATAAGATTTACAATTAGCAAAGTTTTTCAAATTCTTATTAATTTCCAAAGCAATTCTTGTTTTCATATATGTTTCACATCACTTTCACTTAGTAAGTGTTTTCCTAGGATAACTTTATTTATACTTTCTCTGAAACCAGTTCTGTTTTTTTGGTTCTTTGATTGTCTATGTTGGAATGATGAATTGCTGGATTTTAAAGTGGTATGGAAAGACTGATACACGCTGTTAGTTTTATGATGTTGTGCTCTTAATGATATGCTCATATTCAACACATGAGTCTATTGTTTAAAGATTTAATTATGGTGCTAACATATGTAATGAGGTAAATGTATGATTAAATGAGCATATTTGCACGCAGTCAAATTGATTCTGATAAGAAAATCAATGCTTTCATTTTGTACTTAAGTGCTTCTGTTTATTCTAATATCTTTCTAATATCTGATATTATTTTTTCAGAAACTATCACCATACCTTCTATGGGACAACTGATGTTGTTTCTGTAGCTCTTTCTTTAATATCATCCAGTATCGGTGTATTATTTTACATGGATGAGCTCAGAACTTTATTTCAGGTGACGGTTTTTGCTTAGTCTCAACTGAAGCCTTTTTCCATTTCTAATTCTATATTGTTATGTTTCCATTTTTGTATCTTGCTAAATGAGATCTGCATTGTGATGCTCTTTGCATAGTTCTTTGGTTAGCTACTGAAACAAGTATTACAGTTCTTTCTTAACAGAGACCCTGCATTGGTGGAAGCTCCATACATTGGGAATAACTTTTTTTTTTTTCCTGACTTCTCTTGTATAACAAGGACACTTTATAAGGTTGATAACACCTTTTTACTAACGCTTCCATTTCTATTACTATTTTGTTTGTCATAAATGTTATTTTTTCCTAATTGGTAATGTCTTACTGTTTGATTTGTTTGTAATTGACTCGTGAATAACTTATAAAGGTGGACTTGAACTCATTTAAGATATGAAGACTAAAAATACAAAAACAATTTAAAGTGGATTTTAACTGAAGCGTTCCATGCATCAAGTTACTTAAGCCCCTCAAACACTACAACTTGATCAGTTTGTGAATGTTATAATAAACGATCTACTTGAACCTAAATGATTGAAGCCCAACTTATGTTATGTTAGTTGATGAATCAAGTTTATATTTGCCTTCATGGCCTATTAGTTAACAAACAAGTCAAACTTGAATGGTTCCGGCATTGAGCTAGATAGACACCCCTAAGTGGAGGAAATATAGCTAATATCCTATATTGATTATATCATAATCCCTAAGTTCCTATTTATAAAGAAAAAGACCCCTAAAGATAATTACAAAATAAAATAAAGACTAGATGACTATTTTTAAATAGATAAGCCCAAACAAAACTGAATGGAAAGTTAGAAATTTCCTAAAACGAAACTCACAAATATGTCATAAAATAACTTATTAACCACATTGTTGCACCAAACGTATGTCTTGTTTGAACGATCATTTTCCACTAAGTTTAATATTTTTTTACTTTTTTACAGTGTTATCTTTTTGAGGCTTGTCTTAATTTTTTGGATATAAGCTATGGAACAATGAATGCTATGCTTGTGATTTTATGAATTTCTTGATTATATTTTATTGTTGTTTTTTTTTTTTTGGAGAGCTAAGAGTTAGAATGATGACAGCAAATGAGAGATTTCAATCCTAGGATATCAGGTTTAAAGGTGCATGCTAGAATGACGGTGTGTTAGACAGACATACTGACTGCTGTATTGAAACACTTTCTGCCATGCCCTATCGTCCAACTACTTATTATTTTGCAGTAATGCTACATTTTTTTATTCTATTTACAGAAGATTTGAGAGATAGTCTTGTTTGAATATACAATTGTATAAATTAATATAGTGGTGAGCTGTATATAAAAATAAAAACTATGTAACATTAATATCTCGCTTGAATCAACAAGACAGAATGCCAAACACGATAATACTGAGTAAATAATATATTGTTAGTTGTTTTAAACATTTATCCTGAATTTAGTCACATAGATGGTTCATCTAATTACACATCTTTTCCTTCAAATTTCATATCTATAGCTTAAGAATGTGTCATATCAATATGTCTAAGTTAAGGTCATCTTTATCCCATAGGCTTTAGTATAATGAGGTCGTATTGACTCCATAGCCTCTAGGCTTCATCATACTGAGTTTGCATTGCCTGCCCTACAATGCTCATCGGGATTGCAGTGCCTCACCTCCCTATCATCTAACACGTTTTCTTAGGTTTATTAGATACTGTTCACTGCATTTTCTTTAACTTGTAATTAAACATGTTATGCATTATTTAAAATAGACATGTAATTTTCGTGCATGTATAACAAAGGTGATTGCCAATAGCATATGTGTTTGCTTTTTTAAAAATATTATCAATTAGCAAAATTTTTACATAATTTTAAACTTGAATCATTAAAATCTATACATGGTCGTTTGCACATGGATACTAATTTGTGGATATACATTCAACAATAGCAAGAATTTCTATGCATTTCATACTTAACTTTAATTTGAGTGCAATTGTACGTGCAAAAAGCCTAATAACTCACTTCTTGAATTAAAAGATCGCATCTCTTATCTCTGCGATGAGCTATCTCCCTAATTTGATACCACATACTCTCCCGCGCATATATGTCACCCATATGAGCCTAATTTCTTAAGTTGATACTTCCCGCAAATTTCAATCTGCATTAAATATCAACATTAGAGTTATTCTCAAAATGATATACCTCATCATTTCCTCTCTTCATATATGTCTAGAATATTCCTCTCCTAATATACTTTGAATTAGATTTGATTAAAACTTTAAACAAAAAAACATCATTTACTCAAAATGAATATTTTACACAAATACCAAATTCTTACCCTTTTTTCTTCTTTCTCCTGTCGTATCTCTTCTTTCTTCTCTTTTTCTTCCTTCTTCTACTTCTTTTCTTCTTCCCTAATTTTTTTTGCTTACCCGATTTTCCCCTCACCTTTGGCTACACCCAACTCCCACCTTAAATTCTCCTGCCTGTGAGAATGCCCTCCAAACCGATAGCTTATGGGTGAAAATAAGTTTATTTAGGGAATGCAATCTAGATTAAATATGTTTACATATGAAATTCCCTCAAGTGCCCCTCTACTCCACTACATGCATGCTGCTGAAAGTACCCAATTCCTTCAATAAAACTGCCTGTGCAACAATGATGTGTATAATGGAACAGTAAAGTGAATTTTAATTTTAGGAAATTTATTTAAACGGGATTTAATTTAATAACTTTCACACTTTTGCAAATTAGCATATACTTCTATATTTAATTTAATACATTTAACAATTAGAACACAATGACACGTTTTTGATGATTTTTGTGAAAGTATTTTGAGATATATTTGAATTGAAGAAATTAGGGTATTATGCTAAACTTGTCAAAATCAAGTGAAATATCAAAATAGTCGTGTTGAAAGACCAAAATATTCAAGTTTTGATTAGCTGATTGTCTAAATTGGAGAATTAGAAAAGTTTGAGATTAAACTGAACTCTCATCTAGTTGGGAATCATTTTGATCATTTATTTCAATTATATGCTTGGATCAACTTTCCATTTTACTCAAGGTAGCCTATTGTTTTTTATTTAAAAAATAAACATGCTATGCACGTGGTTTCTTAAATTTTTTAATAATAAACTTAGTCATTTTTTTCAGTTAAGTTGGATTAACCTAACTTGGATATTTTAATCTATTATGAACTTGATTTGTTTCAGAGTTTTGAAGGCATGCTTTTGGAGGTGGCTTTTTCATATAATAATATTGCTTCAGATGGTCTTGGGAGTTTGCAAGATCTTGTTAGAAAATCAAGGGATGATTTTCGCTCAGTCGCAATTGATTATGGCTCAAATCTCCACAGTAGTGTTCTTTTAATTAGTGCAACTTTTGAGCTTGAATCTATGGACATTATTTTAGGTGAATTAAGGAAAGCCCAAAATACAAGGACTTCAAAATATGATGATCTTTCCCATTGTAGCAGGTCCAATTTGAGCTTGTACTTAAATAAGGAGACGAGAGGTTTGGATTTGCCTAATTTACTTGGTGTTGGACTAGGATTCTCTATTCAAAAATCTTGCTTGAAACTTTCTTTGGAAGCAGATACTTGTGACGTGTTTATTGATCTATCAGGACTTCAGACAATTCTACTTGATCTTCATTGTATTATGAAAATATCTAATGACATGATTCAGATGAAGGACATACTTTCTTTGAAACAGAGTTATCGGTTTCATCTTGCTCATTGTAGGTTAAAGTTGCATGCTAGTTTTCACTGTGGTATTATAGGTTGTTCCAATCCTAGCAATGCGATACATAGCCTTGATTCCACAAATTGTCAGACTTCATATGAAATTGAAGAGTCTCATTGCAAGGATGGAATGCCAAGCATCCTTGATGATGCTGATCTTATGTATGAGTTTGGTAATTTGCAAGCTACAAATACTCATGGACCAGCTTCAGTTTACTCATTTGTAGTTGTTGCTGAACTTGGTGATATAATTGTGTCAGAGTATCATGACACAGTCCTATTTAAGAGAGAAAATCAACCGTCCAGGTTTAAAATGTTGATATTTTCTGGTGAAGGCCTTCATAAAATTGTTTGCAAGATAAAGGTACTGCAATTTTATTGTTAAATTGTTAATATTTGGTCTCATTTCAAAGTAGAGATGAAGGTCCGCTTATTGTATTATGCCTACCTTGATTTATGTGGTTTCAATGAGATGACATTAATGTATTTACTTTTCTCCATTTTCATTTTTCCTTATAACTTTGTGATTTCCTTATGCTATTGCAAGTGTGAAATTTTAGAACTGTCGTTTTCATCATCAATTTTATAACCCATACTCCAAATTGGGAACACTATCTTCCATTTACTTCATATTCAATACTTTGTAGTTGCTAACTAATGTGATCCAATGTAACGTATGTCAGGGTGGCTTTATCTTTCTTGAAGCATTAGCTTTAACTAAGTTGCTCCACTGTTTTCAAGTGTATTTGCTGTTGATTGCAAGCTTTCCATTAAGAATGGTTAATACATCAAGAGAATCATCCATCTCCAGGGTTTCTGCAGATAATTTGGTGTCACCAGGTTCACCATCTAGGAATGAGCAAGTTATAAACTCTGCGTTATCAACTTCATCTTCAGAAATACAAAATCCTATGCGATGGAGCTTTCTTGATTTTCTTTCCATACATCTAACTCAGTCTTCAGTTATCCTTGCTGTTACAGGGTGTTCTGGTCTGTAGTTTTTATATCTAATGTTTTCTTGATTCCATCTATTCATTATGCTTATGTACTATTTGTCCTTTTTAAAGGTAAAACCGAAGAACTCGTTATTGAAGTTGATGTACTTCTAAGGCTCGTTAGTTTTGGAAGAAAGATTGTAGTGAACCTGCACCGCTTGTCAGTTTCCACACAGCACCTTCATAAAACCATGCTAAATGAAAATGGGGAGGTGCAGATACAGCATTTCTGCTCCAGAACTTCAATTGCTTCAGCCAGTGAAGCTTCATCTGAAAAAAATAGCCCACAAGGTTCAGATTATATTTCTTCTGGACCTTCTATGCCACATCCAATTTTTGATATTGAAGCAAACAATGACACATCTCATCCTTTTTATCATAGACATTTCATCTTAAAGCATCTAGTTGGTTCTGCTACAGTTGAGATAGTTGATTTGGAATGTGATAAGCTTCTTGCGGAATTCTATAGTAACTGGGCTGGAAAGGGTTCTATCTCTGGCTTGAATTTGATGATAAAATTATCTGAAATTAAGGTTAGTTATCTGATTTGTTTTCTTACATACTTATGTCCAAATTGTGTATCGCATCTTGATGTATTTGAAATGAAATAATTTACTTATTGATATTTCAGTCACTTTGTTGTAAGAACATTTTAACTAAATCCTTCCTTATTTATGACATCTTGATATTTAGAATAAAGTAGTTTGTCTCTTGTTATTCTAATCTTTTGAGATGATAACAATTTTAGCGAGTTCCCTTTTTCTTTTAATATTTACCTTGAGGAAGAAGATTGTCTTTGCTTTATGTAACTTGTCTGTGTTCATATCCTTACTCATCTTAGCTGCTCTTTAGTGAAACACTGGATAAATATGATTATGCTGCTCTTCAGCTACTTATATTTCCCTCCTGCAGTTCTAAAACTTCATTCAAGTTTTTTGGTTCACATTGCCCACTGGAGCAGAAAACTGTAGTTTCTGTTAGAAAGTACTTGAAGATTTCAAGTAAATCCTAACACTATTGATAAAATAGCAAAAACAGTCCACAACTTCAATGGAAAACAACAAAAACAGTAATTTTATTACAAGAAATCAAATAGAACGGAAAGAAGATACCAAGATACAATTGATCCTCTATTCGAGAGGAGGATCTATCTCTCCGAAATCTCTAGACGCCGCTAAAGCCCAAAAACCTAAACCTAAGAGATATCAAATTCAGTCAAATTCAAGATGTCCTAACCCTAGGAAGACCACCTATTTAAAACAAATAATAAACAGTAAATACCCAAACAGCCCTCCCCCAATTCCCTCCCATTTCCTTGATTATTTCCCTCCCAAATCAGCTCTCAAATCAACACCTAAATCTATCATCTTGAATTAGAAAACATTTCTTAATTAACCCCCTCCAAATCAGCCACCAAATCAGCCCCCGAATATGCCCTATTTAATTAGGAAACATTTCCTTATTAATCCCCTCCAAATAAACACCCATATCAGCCCTATTCAATTAGGAAATATTTCCTAATTATCCCCTCCAAATTAGACCCCAAATCAGCCCCCAAATCTTCAATTAGAAAATATCTCCTAATTAATTCTCTTTGATTAAGAACCATCCTAAACAACTCTCTCTTGATTAGAAACTTCTTAATTCCTTAACAATCAAATCAACTGGTCCACAGTTTCTCCTTGGAGTCAGGTTGTCACTAGATGATGGGCAAACCGGTTTTTAAATTTTGACTATTGGGATCTCTAGTCAAAGCGATACGTAGATTTATTTATGAAGCTTTAGTGATGAAGTATATATGCGATATGATACCTCATAGGATAAGTGATGCGGACATCGGTACGAAGATTTGGCGCATCTATCACAGGCGGCGTCGTAAATCGATGACCATTATTTAAATTTTCAATTATGAGTTATTTTCTGCATTTTAATTCTTATTTGATGTATTTCCAGTTTTACCCCTAGGATAGTTTATGTGAGTGTTGTGGACCAAGGGGCAATTTTATAATTTTGATTTTATTTCTCATGTTGTGGCCTATATATAGGGCCTTAAGCTATTGTAATGGGGATGAAGAATTGAAATTAAAAATTTGTGTCCACACTTGTGTTCTTGTGAGAGAGCATTAGTGAGATTCCTATGGGAGGAATCGGAGAGGTTTTCACCAGCCGCAGGATGGGTCCGAGCTCGTGAATTGAAGTCCCTTGGAGAAGGGCAAAGCATCACCCGTCAGTCTTCGGAAGAGTCCAAGGCTCGCTCTATTTTGAATTTTAAATTCACAAAATTTATTTGAATTTTAAATTCAAAATCTGAGAAAATTAAATCTCCTCATTAATTCCTAAATGCAAATCAATGAGCCTTAATATCCTCTTGCTTGGCCGAATTTTCCTCAAGCCCCACCTCTTAATTTCTTCCCTAAAATCTGGTTGGACTTTGGAAATTAAATTCCCCACTTCCCTCTCAATCCCGTGAGTTCTGAAATCAATTCCTGGATTAATCAAATTATTTCCTAAATCGCTCTCCACCTCTTTGGAAACAATTTGAAACCTCACCCGACCGAATTCCTCTTAACTTTAATCCTTAAATTGCTCCCTAATCCAATTAAAGGAATTAGGAATTATTTAAACCTCCTTGCTGGCTTTGGGAAACCACCTGCCCCTGTAATGATAATTAGGATTTATTTCCTAATTTATTACTAAGCCTCTTTAGAGAAAGCTCCACACGTTTCTCAGCCAATAGTTCTTCACCTGAATGTGAAGCCTTATGTTCCCACCTCCAACACCTTTCTCCGAAGACCTTGAAACCTGAATTTTCTCTCAGGTTTTGAATTAAAAGAAAAAAAGACCTGAAGCTATTTTGCCATTCTCTTTCCCTCTCACACCTGAGAACTCCTCTCAGAATGCTTTGTTGAAAATTCTGAAATTGTTTTCAGAATATAGGAGAGGAAGTTTGGGCCTCACCTAGGCTTGCTGTCAGATTTTTGGAGAGGAGATTCTCTCCCTATCAATTCCTTTTCCCGTTCTACATCAATAAGGAAAGTGAAATCAGCCGTGTGCAGGAAATGACATTCACAGTAGTAAACCAGGGAATTGCTTTCATATTGATGTTCACGGTAACTATATAATCTTCTAGGATAATCCTTACATTATATTTGGAATGCAATTATGGCTAGATAGGAGAAGGAAATAAGCAAAAATAAATTAATCACATCTAGCAGCCTATGTGATACGATCTTATCCGTAGTTTCGGGACAAGCTGCGAATTAGGCTTGGAAATGCTCGGGATAGAAAGGCTTTGACTCGTGTAGAGTACTTGAAAGTTGAAGGACTTTTGAAGCTGACTTTGCAGAGTAATGGAAGATGAACAATCAGCCTCGACTTTGGGTCATGCACCTCCGAGCAGATGATGTTTCAACAAAGAGATCTTGATGGAGATTGTAAGCTCGGCGGGGATCTAGAAGGGAAGTCTGTGCCTCTTGGAGAATCCAAGATAAAGCTTTCGGCGGCTAGAGGAGACTGAAGTCTCGTATGAGACCTGAAGAGAAGACCGAAACTCTTGGAAACACCAAGATAAATCCTAGGCGGCCCAATGTGGGCATCAAGCGCTAAGATTTATAGAAAAACATTTTAGTTGAATTAACCAACTAAAAAAAAAACTGATCTATTCTTATTTCCAGGGCCTTAAATAGGCAGATTTACAATTAACATAAAAGTCCATCATAACTCCCAAAATCTAGAAATACAAAAGAACCACCATAATAATAATAAAAGGTCATTCTATTAAAGCAACTCATCAAGCACTTGGAGGAGATCGATGCTTGGTGATTCGACTAGGCTCTTATTTATGGGCCTCTTTAGGTTCTCGGGGGCCCAAAGTTGGTAAAGCAGCCCACTAATGCTTTCTACGCCTTCTTGATTTTGCGCGCATGTAAGTTCTCCAATGGTTATTTGAATAGGACCTTCTTGACCGTTTGCTTTATATGTAATTTTCCCTTTCTCTTAGGAAGCATTTGCCCTCAAATCGTGACCTGCATCAAAACATCTTAAATTAGAAATATTAAAAGTAACATTTAACTTCATACACGCCTAGCAATTTGAGCTTGTAGGGGCTGTCATTGATGCGTTCTAAAACTGAAATGGTCGATCTCCTCATGGAAGTAGATCTTCTCTGATTTTGAAATCTTTCCTTTCTTTTATGTAACCAGACTCAATCTCCTGGCTCCAAAGAGTAATTTGATACGACCTTTGTTGGTTTGCTTAGCATACTATTTGATTTGTTGCTTAATATTAATTCTTGTCTTCTCATGAATACGCTTCAAAAAGTCTGCTTTCTTTTTACCATCTAAACTAACATGTTCAGTCACAAGCAATGGAGATAAATCTAATGGAGTTAAGGGATTAAAACCATACACAATTTCAAAAGGTGAAAACTTAGTGACAGAATGAATAGTGCAAACTAAAAATGTGGCAAGCATTCTTCCTAAGTTTTAATATTCTTTCTAATGATAGCTCTCAACAAAGTAGATAACTCTCTATTTAAAACTTCAGTTTGACAATAAGTTTGTGGATGACAGGTGGTAGAAAATAATAGTTTAGTACCTAATTTGCATCATAAAATTTTCCAAAAATAACTTAAAAATCTGACAACCCTGTCCGATACATTGGTTCTAGGCATTCCATTGTAACCTCACAATTTCTCTAAAAAACAAATTGGCAATATTTGAAGCATTACCAGTTTTGTGAATGAAACACATCATTTTAGAAAGTTTATCAACTATTACAAAGATTGAATCTTTCCCATTTGTAGTTTGAGGTAAACCTAATACAAAGTCCATTGATATATCCACCTATGGTTCTTTAGGAATCTGTAATGGCATATATAACCCATGAGGATGCATTCTTGATTTGACTTGTCTTCAAGGAACATACCTACTACAAATACATTTTACATCCCACTTTATATGTGCCTAATTTTTTGACAGTTAAAGTTTTTGCTACCCCAAATATCCCATTAACCCTCCACTATGTGATTCCCTAACCAATAATTTTCTTAGAGAACAATTTGGAACACAACTTATTTTCTCTAAAGTCTAAACAAAAGTCCATCAAATATGCAAAATTTCCCAAATGAATTATGCTTACAAGCTTGAAGTTCTTCAGGTATTCTTAATTAAAAATATCTTGAATATCCTTAAATAGTTGATCCTGCAGAAATCCATACGATTTGTTAAAATCATGTTATGTTTAATACGAAGAAATAATTACTTACAATTCAATAAAATTATAGAATTTGACAATCATAAAGTCTTTATGATTATTTGCTCCTGATATTTGAGATTGAAATTCTTCTAACATTCAAAATGATGGAAACTGAACGTGGAATTTAATATAAATGATTTTAATGAATTTCGGGATATGAAAAAATGGGGTAAAAATTTTTTTAGGAGAAACTTTCATTTTTTTTAAAAATTTTTGAGTGTTACATTAGAAAAGCATTATGAGTAGTCGAGTTTCAACCGGCCAGCTTTATTGTTAATTTTAATTATCTGAACCGAATCAAAATTGAAATAAAATTTCTGTTTGAGCCATGGTGGCTAACCTTAAAATTTAATTATATTGCTGGACAAGCCAGCTTGAGTTGGATTATTTTTTTCGAACCATCTTGATACCATTTTTGAGTTGGCTTTAATCATACGGTCAATCTTCACTTTAACCACAAAACAGCCAAACCCAACTAGGTATCTCATTGAAATTCAGACATCACATATTTTGCTTATAAAGTGCAAGATAAATCCTATTTTAACTGAAGATAATTTTGTTGAATTTTAAAATAAAAAAATTCATATTCCAATTACTGTAATTATTATGTTATCAAAGATTATTTACAAAGAAATGATACCAATAAAATCTAATTATCATTGCAACAATATAATTGATATTTAATATCCTCTTAAGAATTGCTTTCAGGTTTTAACACCCATCAAGGCTTCAATTCAGCCAAGCCCTTTCAATTTCCAACATTTAAAATCATAAAGCAGTTGATAAAGAGAAAAACTTCAGTTTTGTGGTTTACAAATTCCTGCTGCTATTGCCATGGCTGTTGTCATTTTGGATATTGATTCTCTTCCTTTGAAAGTTTCTCTCTCCTAATTGTGAAGGCATAGAAGCTCATAATTCACTACATCCTCTTGATTCAGATGGGAATATTCTTAGTGACGGCAGGTTGGTGAATAAGAGTTTTCATGTCCTATTCACTACATGAGGATGCATTAAGAAAAAAATTATTGCCACTACTTCGTTTATCACCGTACTTCAAGCTAGACAATTCAGTTATACTTGTTCTCCATGATATCTTTATTTTGTTCTATGTATTTTTCTTTGTTCTCTGATAATTCTAATTAATTGCTTTTTCAAGACTCCCATCATTTTCTTGTTATAAAATTTTGCTTGAAATTAAAAAGAAAATGGAGTCTGTAAAAGGGTGTGCGTGGATCCTTCTCAAGGCATTCAATAATTATATTCAAGTATGATCAAAGTTGATAAACCATAAATTTAAAGGCTTAACGAGGTCAATATTAACTTGAAACACTCCAAAGCACCGATTGATGACGAGGTCAATATTAACTTGAAACACTCCAAAGCACCGATTGATGCGAAATAACCGGCAGGATTATGTTCGATAATGCCTTGCCACAAAAAGTGACTAATATTTATTTTGAATAATTTTCAAAATCTTGACAACTGGACTACAATATCACACAACTGAATGAAAAATGATTTGGAGTACAAGATTTTGCTTCATTAGTTCCATGGCTTGCGCTTTGTTTTGTATATTCTTTGATTTTTGCGTATTGGGCTATGCTTTGAACTTCTTAAGTTTGTGCCTTCAATTGTCAAATCGTCATTGGTTTATTATGATGGTGTATATGAGAATAAGTTGTCATTTTGGAGACACATCTTATCTCCAATAAATGCAAGCCCAACTTACTAACGAGTATGAAAAGGCGGAGCACGAAAAGGCCCATCCTCTGAGCCTTTTATTGACATACTGCAATAATGAGTAACCAAAAAATATTTCTTACAAAGTTTTATTGCGTTGTATTACACTGAAAATTTTATGTATCGGAAGATGCATGCTCATATTTATGTTAAGCACTCGATGAAAATGACATTAGAGTCAAAATTTGCAGCTTATCCATTCAACTGCATTTGTGTTTTTAGGAGCAATAAGGAAATTACCATTTCTGCATTTCCTAGGGTCTGCAGAGTGGTAGATTTACCTCTAGTTTATCTAATTCGTATTTTTGGCTATCTAATTCGTATTTTTGGCGCAGATATTTTTATATTTGTATTCTCTCTTTTCCGAGATATTCCCGGCTGATGCTAATGGCAGCATCAAGCAAGATGTTTCCTCAAGGAACTCTGGATGGGGCGCCGATTCAGATTATAAAATTCCAGATGGTAATTGTGATGGCGTGCTTTGGTGTTCAATGACAAACTTATTTTGATAACACGGGAGTTATCTGCTTGTGTTTTGTGCAGGTGCTATTGTCGCAATTCAGGATCTTCAACAACACATGTACTTTGCTGTTGAGCATGTGGATAATAAGTTCCATATGGTGGGCACTCTTCATTATTTTCTTGTAGGAGAAAGAGCTCTTTTTAAGGTATGTTTAGAAAAATAGAAATATATAAAAGTTACTTTGAATTGTATTGCTTGTTTACTATACAATGCTGGACGTATATATAGTCTCCTACTCTCCTCCATAGGTGTTACATATGAAAAATAGTATAAAGCTTAATTACACAAAATAAAATAAAATAAAAATCCTAAAAAGAGGGGGGGGGGGGGGGATTTTTTTGAATGTTTGCATGTACACGAAGTTATATGATTTTCTTATATCTTTGAAGTTGGTAATTAACTATGGAGACTTGCTTTCATAGGCAACATTGATCTCATATCTAAATAAATCCGGACACAACATTAGAGAAAAATATGTTTTATAAAAATAAAATCTACCACTTGGTAAACTACTTGTATTTCCTTGACTTGCAGATCGAGGAGGTTCACAAGAGGGGTGGGACTTTTCTTGTGTGATCAGCTTGTTACATGTGGGGAGGTTTGACGAGCTGGATATGGGGCACATTCACTCAAAAGATTTTAAAACTTTGTTGCTTTTTGAAAGGATATTTAATTTTGTCCTCTAGATTGATTTTTTTAATAAGTTCACATTGAACTCCTTCATATTATGATCTTTTTAATTCATCATTGACTTTGTATTTTGTTTATTCTTATCAATGAGGACTGTTCGCCCAATTCCTTATATATATATATAATTTTAAAAATATTTCTTAAAATTGTTTTTTTTTTCTCTTGAAAAACTTATTCTTGCATATAAGTTTATTTAAGTTTAGCTCTCCCACATTTCTACTGTAGAGAAGCTAAACAAAAAGGATAAATCGAGTCCGCTTTTGTTTCCTGTTTATTTCGTTGTTTAAGCTGTTTTATCTTGTCTTTGACATTATGGAGAGCATTCCTCTGCATTAAATAAGATTTTTTAAAAATAAAATTATGTAATTTAAGATTGATCTTATTCAGCAGAATTTCTCTCAACTTATTTCATACAAAAATTAGAAGGATATAGATTAAAAACCATTACAAATAAAGGAGCTGTAAAAGTTATGGAGCAGTATAATTCAGATATGCTACTTATGCCAAAATATCTGACTGAACCCCAGTAAAAATGGATAAAATCATATTGCAGTCCTGATCTTGTCTTACTTATAGTGCAGTAGTTTCACCTGTCGCTTCAAAGCAAAAAAATTCAGCCAATTTAGCATGTTAGTATAATTTAGCTCTCTTTCTTCTAACCATTCCGATCTACAACATACTAGATTGTTTTTACTGTTATTATAAAGCATTTTTCTAGTTTTAAAAGTTTTTTTAAATGGAACTTTTTTTTTTTTAATTTTTTATACATTTATTTTGACTTTTTTTATTCCAAATTATTTTAAGAAAAGGTTGATTTGTGGTTTGTACGCACCACTCTAAAAAAATGCAGTCTTTGCTCCTGTTAAGGTGAGGCACCATAGGAGATGGGGGTCACGGATGCTGTGCATGTCCTTCATATCATTATATGCAAAGAACAATAAAGGTGAACCATTGTGCATGAACTTCAACCCTGGATCTGGATTTGTCGGAATTTCTGGAAGTGATGGCAATGTATCTTCCCTTTGGCAAACCTTCCAATCTGATTTTGGCCATTTTGAAGACGATGATGATCTGAAAACATATGCAACTGCACGTAAGGCATTTCATATGGTGAATCTGAAAAGCGACTGTGCTGTTGCCTTTGTTGAAGAAATGCCAGAATTTGTTAAGAAGCCCGGGAATCAACTCAAAGTGAAGCTTTTTGATGGTTATGCTCTAGAAAAAGGCATTGCTGGGCACCTTTCGAAACCCTTCTCTGATGATGCTTATATTGAGCATAAAAAATCATCCGGTTCTAGTGCAGAGAGATCTGGATTTCAGACTAGTCTGCCGCATGTAAACATTAGTGTTGACGATGCAACTTTGACCATCTTTCATGAAGTTTCTGATGTAGATGATCAACTCCCTCTCTTCCGGTGTTGCCTTGATAATATAGCTTTCCTTGGACAGATTTTATCTACCAAGCTAAGGGTTCTAAGTTCATTCAGTGCTGTTCTTCACCAATTTGATGCTAGAACGAAAATCTGGTGTGTTGGATCCTACCATCACTTCTATTTCTATTAACATGGTTGTTTCTTTTTTATTTCTACATGTGTTGTTGAAGTCAAAATTTTTGAAATAATATTTACATTTTTGAGCTACTGGATCTGCAGGAGGGAATTTATTGCTCCTATGGAATTTTTTTTATTTTATCGTTCAAGAATTACCCAGGTGGAATCATTAATTCGACAGCATGGCATTCCAGTTCATTTCTTTTTAAGGATGGGCCATGTGAGGGTTATCTTGAATATTTGATTTATTTGTTTTTTTTTTTGTATGGTTGCTGTTTTTGAGGTTAACAGTGATTTTCTTCTTTCAATTATTTTCAGTTGGATATGTCATTAACGGAGGTTTCATTAGATGCACTTCTATTTTTGATTGGAGAATTGGATTTAGCTGGTCCTTATGCTGTACGAAGGTCGTTAATTTTTCCAAACAGCTGCAAGGTTATTTCTTCTTTTCCCTTGGTGTAGAGAAAAATGCTTATCCAAAATTGCATTTACAATGAAACATGCCAGATTCACTTGTTTGGCACTTTTTTCCACCTGTTTTGGGCATCAAGTGCTTATAGAACTTGGCAGTTTGGGCTATCTGTATTTCTATGTCCAAGCCCTACCTGGCAAGTTATTGGACCAAATACTTTTATCCAAACTTGTTGCCCTTTGGAGTTTGATAAGTCAGTCGGATGCACATTAATGTTTTATTCAATTTATGTCAGGCTTACAAGATTCTTTATGTGCCAAACTTTGGCTCAGAAGTTATATTTGTCCAGGTGACTTCGAATCAGTATGATGAAATGGGATAGGTTCTTTACCTATTTCTAGTCAGGGTCTATAGGAGGGTGGGTCCCTAACCCGTTCTTTGAATTAATGATGCAAGCAAAAATTTGGCCAAATTCATCTCAGGTTTTTGTCCCAAAAATCAAATTATATCATCTTCTTTTTATTCACCAAACATCACACACACACATATATATATATATATAGGACTTGAGAGGGCAGCCAAACAACCACCATAATCATTAAATAAGCCCAATAAATCATGGAAATGAAAGGCCAAAAGACATTCCAAACACTTACAAACAGCAGTTGAAAAGGCATCCCAAAAATCAGGCCAAATTCATCCCAATCTAGCTTACAAGGGGCGGGACCAGCATAAACCGAGGAGGCCAGGAAAAAGGAAGCGAAACCCCAACAAGCATTTCACAGGAACAACAACAGCCAGGGGAAAACCAAGAGGAGAAGTCATGGGAACAACAACAACCAGGAGAAAACCGAGAAGACAAGGGGAAGGGAAGAGACATAAGGATAGGAAGAGACAAGGGGGAAGAACTAAAATTCATGCCAATTAATGAGGTATCATTAGATCAAGCATTAATGAGCTAAAAACTAAGTAGAACTCAACAATTTCAGCTCAAAACCAAGCAACCAAAGCCTACCCGAGAGCAGCCAAGACCCCAAACAGAGAAACAGCAAGCAGCCCAAGGACAAAAACCAAGAGGTAGCAAGCAACCCAAAGCTTGCGTACATCAATTCTCCCCCACTTAAAAAACTCATCTTCTGATGAGGAAGCTTCAAAATTTTGGTGATCCGGTATTTCAGATTCTTGGATTAGAATATCATACTTTCATTTGATGGCTTTCATTTCTCGTTCAAATTTTGCTAGAAGTGAATGCTTCTTGGACTCGAATCTATCGTCACATAATTGTAGTTGTTCTTAAATTCTGAGAAGTTCGATCTGTATCGGGTCTGAAGAACTTTCTTGTGACGAGATCCATTGACTTTTAGGAATAGATTCTTTCATTGCAGATGGATAGCTTTCTTGATTGCTTTCCACATGATGTTTATCCATCTTGACTTAAAAAGACACAAAACCTAGGAAGACACCAACCAAAGCTCTGATACCAATTTGATGCAAGCAAAAATTTGGGACCTTCCCAAATTTTTGCAAGCAAAAAGTTATGCTTCCTAGATAATAAAAAAATTACATAGATTGCCTCAAAATGGACAAATTAGACAAAAACAAACTAATATAATATAAAAGACGCTTACAAACGACACTTGCAAACTTTTAAAACATAAAGACACCTTAAACACCTAAAGGAGCTCTTCTTTGCTTGATTGAGAAGAAGAATATAAGTGGGGTGGTCACTTGCGGATAGAAGAAGTAGGTTAGAAGCCGAGACGAAAAGGAGGAGAACAAGCTCGCAAGCTTTCCTAGAAGAAGGAGAAGGGTTGGAACAAGCTCGCAAACTTTTCCAAGAAAGAAGAAAAAACCTCTCAGGTTTTTGTCCCAAAAATCACATTATATCATCATATTTTTATTCACCAAACATCACATATATATAGGACTTGAGAGGGCAGCCAAATAGCCACCACAATCATTAAATAAGCCCAATAAATCTTGGAAATGGAAGGCCAAAAGACATTCCAAACAGCAGCAAATAGCAGCTGAAAAGGCATCCCAAAAATCAGACCAAATTCATCCCAATCTAGCTTATAAGGGGCGGGACCAGCAGAAACCGAGGAGGCCAGGAAAAAGGTGGCGGAACCCCAACAAGCATTTCACGGGAACAACAACACCCAGGGGAAAACCAAGAGAAGTCACGGGAACAACAACAGCCAGGAGAAAACCGAGGAGACAAGGGGAAGGAAAGAGACAAAAGGATTGGAAGAGACAAGGGGGAGGAACTAAAATTCATGTCAATTAATGAGGTATCATTAGATCAAGCATTAATGAGCTAAAAACTAAGTAGAACACAACAATTTCAGCTCAAAACCAAGCATCCAAAGCCCACCCGAGAGCAGCCAAGGCCCAAACTGAGAAACAACAAGTAGCCCAAGGACAAAAACCAAGAGGTAGCAAGCAGCCCAAAGCTTGCCTACATCAATTCTCCCCCACTTAAAAAAACTCATCTCCTGATGAGGAAGCTTCAAAATTTTGGAGATCCGGTATTTCAGGTTCTTGGATTAGAATATCATACTTTCGTTTGATGGCTTCCATTTCTCGTTCAAATTCTGCTAGAAGTGAACGCTTCTTGGACTCGAATCTATCGTCACATTTTTTTTTTTGAATCTATCGTCACATAATTGTAGTTGTTCTTAAATTCTGAGAAGTTAGATCTGTATCGGGTCTGAGGATCTTTCTTGTGGCGAGATCATTGGCTTTAAGGAATAGATTCTTTTATTGCAGATGGATGTTCCATGGTGTATGCTTTTTGATGTTGATATTCTTCTTATTGATAAGACTAGAGAGGGAGTTGAATGAAAACTTTAATTATGGAGGTAAACCTTAGAATCTGATGGTTTTCATTTGAGTAGATATAAAACCAAATACATGGAGTGTAGTTTTAGTAGTAATAGATCTAGTGAGGGGATTGTGACTTTGGGCAATCAAATCATTAATAAAAATGCATGTTTTAGATATCTCTGGTCAATTGTTTAGAGTGATAGCGATGGATTGGGATTTTATTTGTAGAATTCAAGTTGGATGGTTGAAGTGGAGGAATGCATCAAGTCTGTTGTGTGGTAGAAAAGTATCCCTCAAACTTAAGAGGGAAATTCTATAAGATGGTGGTGATCCCTGCAATATTTTATGGCGCAGAATGCTGGCCTTTAAAAGAGAAGTATAAAATTAAGTTACAGAGATAATGATGCTTAGGTGGATGAGTGGCTTTACTCTTAGAAACAAAATATGAAATAAGCATATACGTGAAAAGGTTGGAGTAGCTCCAGTGGTAGATAAGATTAGAGAGAGTCGACTTAGAGGGTACACCCACATAAAACATTGGCCTTTTGATGATCTGGTTAGGGGAGTAGATGTATTTGATTTAGCTTAAGTTAAGAAATATATAGACCTAAGAAGGCTTGGATAGAAAATATTAGAAGCCTTTCTTTGTTAGATTTAAATGAGATTTGACTCTTATCAGGACAATGGAGAAAAGGATTCATGTAGCCGACCCCACGTGTGGGATGAAGACATGATGTTGTTGTAGGTGAACATATTGCTACCCATAAGAGCTATGTAGAATGCTACATTAATATCATTGATGGGGACATCAGATCGTGGAAGGTCTATCAGAGACGTGGCTGTCGATCTACGACCACGATTGAGTCATTGTATTTTTGATTTATTTTTTACGTTTTCTTATTTATGATGTCATATTGTATTTGCTTTATTAGTTTTCCGTTGTACCCTTTTATCAAGGGAGGTCGTATGTAAGCCATATAGACATTGTTGTCCTTTTATGTTGTGAGTCATTGTAAGAGGCTATTTATACCCCAATTGTTCTTCTTTTCAAGTTAATGATTGAATGATTAAAAAAAAATTGTCTTTGCTTGAGTTCTTGGCGAGACTTGAGAGTGCTTGGGAGAGAAATCTCTAGGGAGAGAAATTGGATCACCCACCAACCTTGGAGACGGTCAGGTTCGTGATTCTTCTTCTTCTTTATCTAATTTTTCCTCTTCTTCGTCACCTATCCGCTGGCCTAAGGCCTTTCCTCCAAACCCCTTAACCGCCGGCCTTGAAAACCCATCCCCCACCGCCGCCTAATTCCCCCACCGCCGGCCTCCCCGTGGCCCCTCCCTCCGTCCCCACTTGCCATCAACTCTTTCCTAAATTATACAAATCATACAATTTTTTTTCCTATAGGCACATAATAACTTCTTACTTCTTACCTCTTTATGTTCTTCTCCTCTTTTCTTCTACTTATTCTTTCCTCCTTCCCTTAATTTCACTAACCTCTCACATTTCTACCCCCAATTCCTTTCAACCCTAACCTTTGGCATCAACGAAAAATGCAATAACCCACACCCCTTAACTTCCCTGTCATCACCTTAAATCAAGAAACTAGCCGCCCAACAGCACATTCCTTCTCTCAGATAGCTCCCAAATCCACAGAAAAAAAGAAGCATTCACAACCCAGCTACAGCAGGAATCCGACTACTTCAGCTCAGTATCCATTTGTCCCATTCTAAACCCACCTGATATGCCCCTTGCAGCTCCTTGGCTTGAGCCCAAAACCACACCAATTCCCGCTCCTCTAGATTTCCTCCCAAGGCACATACCTTTCCCAGCTTTCACTAGCCTCCACCTCAAACCCCCCACCTCTCATTTTTCTCCAGCCTGCACAAAACCGAGAATGGCAGACCTTGGGGTTCAGTTGGGAAGTAAATGCACTAAGAATACGAAAGGCAACGGAAATTCCTTAATTAATTTCCTCTAAAACAATGCATGCAGGCCATCTGTAAATAGTGAAATAAATTATAACTGTAGGAAAATTTTCAACTCACATTTAATTCGCTAACTTCCAATTCTTCGCAATGTCGAATTGCTTCATTCAAAGTTTAGAACATACTGACATTAAATTTGTGGAATTTTTTGAATGTTAAGATTTTGAGATATTTTTAAATTTAATAGAAAGTAGCTCATACCTGTTCAAATTTAGGTTTTACATTAGTCGAGGGATTAAATTGGAGAAACTTGATATTTTGGGACTAAATTGGCCATCTGTGAATAATCGGGGAATTATTTTGAAGTTTACCTCCATCTTTTTTATACTCAATTTTGTATGTTCACTTGTCTGTTGTGAGACACGGTGATTGGCAAATTTGTGACATGATTATGCACATTTATAAAGATTTTTTTCCATAATGTAATATCTATGAGTAACTGTTTCAAGACTATTGTTTGCTTTTATTGCAGCTAGAAAATTGTACGGATCTTACAGTTCTTTGTCAATTTCCTAAAAGCCAAAATGTTGTTCTTTCTCAGGGGCAATCATCTTCCGTTTTATTGAGGTAATTTTCTCATAAATTGATTCTGCTGCATGTGTTTGAACATGAAGACCTCTTTCATAATTTTTTGGGTTTCTATTTGATCATATGATTTACGTGAGAAGTTCCATTGGCCCATATCTCCAGCCATAGTGCCTAACTTTTGGAAAACAAGCGTTAAGCTTGCTTAAATGTGATAACATGTCACATATAATTATCCAACGGCCTTCTTTGGATGAAATTTAATGACCATTCAGGCAATATTACATTGTTGTCGTCGTTATTTGTAATCTTACTATTTTTTGGGTGGATATTTTCCATCTAGACATTTACATAACCCATTGACATCCGATTAAGGGATGCACGACTTGATGAATCAGTCTGTAGAACTCCTATATCCTTAACATGGTATGAAGTTGTGGGAAAAGGGTATAAGAATAAAGATGTCGAGGGAGAGATCAAGAGAAGGGGTTAGATGAAATTAGGGTAGACTGGTATAGCCAATGTTTCAATTATTTTTGTGGATGTTTTATTTCTACATAGCAAGGCCTTTATTAGCCTCCCAAGCTAGTAACAAGATAAAATAGTAAAGAAAGGGGAAAATAAAAAAAAGGCATAAAGACATTACTACATTGATCAGTACAACAACAACAAGCCTTACATTGATCAGTGCAACAACAAAAACAACAACAACAAGCCTTATATTGATCAGCAAAAAAAGAAATTTATATCAAAACAAACAAAAAATATTGAGTGCTAATTGTATTTAGGAAATTTTTATAAATACTGTGCACACTTATCTACACTGTGATCTAATTCTCATGCAAAATTTGCGTAGCTGAAGAGTCCATGTGAATTTGGTGTCTTGTAAACCATGTTTCAATAAATTTTTTTTTCCTTCAGGGTGTGAAAAACCTTGGTGATGTAACACAATGTAAATCCAGGATTTGTATTAAGACGTTTAACAAGAGATTATTCAAGAAAGATAATTGCAAATGAAATCTCGTTCTCAATTCAAACTTTTCGGAAATCTCAATAGAGTCCATGTGAATTTGGTGTCTTGTAAACCATGTTTCAATATTTTTTTTTTCCTTCAGGGTGTGAAAAACCTTGGTTTGGACTTTGGAAAATCAATGTTATTATAATGATCCATATTATGCCCCTTTTTGTGTTAATGATTCTTTCTATTTACTAAATTCAGAAGTTTTATGGAACAATAACAGCAATATAATTTTAGGAACAAGCAATAGAGTTGGCAATATTGATATTTTGACCTACCTATATGGGTGGAGGCAAAACAAGTTAGTCTCAGTCAAAGTCGACGTTAATGACAATTGGATTTAGCATTGCACAAAATTAATCAAATGCCCAATACTAATTGAAATCATCGATCATCACTTGGTTCATGAAATAAACTTTGCCAATACATACGGAGCATTAAAATTACCAAGGACCTCCGTGATCAATTTAATCAAATGTGATGAAAGTGGCAAGTGATGGATGGTGAAGCCATGTAAAAATTGCTTAACCGTCGCTATTTTCTTAAAATGGATCATGTTAATGCATCTGGGATGCTTAAAATTCCCAAAAAAGACCCCAGTGCCAACAAGTTGTCACTCGACAAAGGTGACGAACAACAAAAGCATAAACTTGCTCACAAAATGGATGCATCAATACTTTCGAAATATTAAAATTACCCAACAAAAAAACCCATATTGGTCCATCCATCGCTCAAGAAGTGAAATTAAAAGTTTACCCGCGCGTGAGAAACGTCACAACTCTAGATGGGCAAACGACAAACTTTGTGGGAATCAATAAAAGAAAAAATAACTAATTTAAAATAAAAATAATCTTGCTAATCCTTTGTCACATACGACAACAATAACAAGTCTTTATCCTACTATATGGGGTCAGCTAAATGAATCATTTTTCTCCGTTGTGTCATCTTAAGAGTCAAATTCTCATTTAAATTTAATAAAAAAATATCCTTTTTAATATTTTCTAGCCAAGTCTTTTTAGTTCTATCTCTCACTTTATTAATATAGGTCAAATTAAATATATGTGCTTTCCTAATTGGGTCATCAGAAGGCTAACATTTTTTGTGTCTACTAAGGCTACTCTTTCTAATCTTATCTGTCACTGGAGTTTCTCCAACCTTTTCACATATATATTAATTTCTCTTTCTATCTCTAAGAATGAAGCCACCAACCTCCCCTTTGTCGCTCTGAGATTGCAAGTATCCACCACCACCCCACCCTCCTTTCACCTTTTGCCATCTCATTCTCTTATGATATAGCTAACTTTGACTCTTAACTTGCCGGTTAGTATTATTTGTGGCACATCGCCACAACTCCAAATTTTGCGGCAACCTTCACAACTCTTATCTTTGATGGACCCTAAATTGATGATCTATACTTCCACCTCCAAAATCATCAATAGCCTTGCTGATTACAAGCTTGACTGCCCGACCTTGGCCAAACTCTTTCGTTCTTTCTGTAATTCTGCCTTTCTCTATGGTTCTTTCTTTCTCTAATTTTATCTTTTGCTCTCTCTCTCTTTCTCACATGTGCCAAAGTTTTGGCTGAGGTTGGCCTCTCGGTTTAGACTTGGCTGCTCGATTTTTTTGCTGTTTTTGGAGAGCTGGTAGGCCCCAACTCATTAATTCTGAGATTAATGAGCAAATTCTGGTTCATTCCCCCTCTTTCCCCCTTCCCTTGGCTCTTCAGTTTCCCCCACTTTGCTCCTTTTCCCGTGGCTGCTTGTTCCGGCTCCCTGTGGTGCCCGTTCCTGTCTCTCGTGGATGCCTTTCTGGTTCCCTATGTGGCTCTTCGGGTGCTGCTTCTAGACTGCCCCTTGGCCTTCTGTTTTCCTCTGTTTTAATTAGTTTGGTTGGAGATATTTTGGGCTATTTGGCTGCCCCATTTCTCCTATAAATATATGATGCTTTGTGGATAAAAGGAGAGATTATGTGAGAATTTTTGGAGCAAAAAACCTGCGGGTTTTCTTGGAAAAGCTTGCGAGCTTGTTCCATTCCTCTTCTTGTTGTTGGGAAAGCTTGTGAGCTTCTCATCTCTTCAACTTCATCTCATGCTTCTTATCTCTTTCTTCTCTCCGCAAGTATCCACCTCATTTGTATCTTTCTTCTCGATCAGGAAAAGCTTCTTTAGATATATTTATGTCATAAGTTTGAAATGTCATGTTATGTTTAAAAGTTTTTGAAGTGTTGTTTGTCCTTTTATTTTAAATTATAAGGAACGTTTTTGTTTCTTTTTTGTGACCAAGGGTCTCCTACTAATTTTGGGAGCTTTTGGTTACATCAACCGTCACCTCGAACAGGCAAGTTATAACATGATTTTCAAAATTAAGCACCTTTGTGCGTTGTTCCAATGTTGTGTGAATGCACTAAAAAGCATATAAATACACTAAAAATGTGTTAGCTCATAGTCTAAACACATTGAAAAGTGTGCAAGTGTAATGTGCAAATACTTGAAAAATATAAAAATGCATTGAAATGCATGCACAATATATCAAATCATTGAGATAAACTCATTCACATGTTTTTCGACAAATACACGTCTAAAATTTCATGCATGAGAATGTTGCACATGTTAAAATAAAAATGAATTTAAATTTTGCTCATCTCAAGAAGCGTGGAAGTGCAGTGCAATTATATTAAAACAGTGCAATTATATCATGGTTTAAAATTGCGCAATTAGAGGCGCGCCTCAAGGCGCGCCTTTGCGCAATTCAACCAAAAAATGCCTCGAGGCTTACGCAATTCTGGACCTGGATGAGGCGTACGCCTCACCTGGACTGAGGCGCGCCTCAGAGGCGCAATTGCGCAATTCTGGGAGAGGCATATAAAAAATTGAACTTATCGTGTTTCGACATTTTATATTTTGCGATTCAAATGAGCTTTAAAACATTCGAAATGCTTGTGTCAAAGGAACATTGGGGGTGGATGCCTTCAAATTATACCTCTTTACATTATCTACGAGATGCAGAGCTAATCCGTACCTTTTCAAGTGAAAAAGTAGCATCCATTTAACCTTTTAATAGTACAACCTATGCAAATCTCACTCTATACCCTAAATATCTCTTTTAGTATTGACTGGCTTGTATCTTGTGAGCTTGTATTGAGTCAATGACACGTATTTAATGTTTATTTCATTTTTTATACTTTATATTTCTTCTGCTTGGTTTTCTCAAACTATTCAAGTACCAATCTAATCTCTTACACCTCTTTCATCAATTAATACCTTTTTTTTTTCTATTTTAACTACTTTGTAAGGTTTGCAGCGTTGGCTGAGCAGCTCCCATTCAATGAACGCTCTGCATCTATTATTCTTTCGGATAATGGGGGATTTTCAACTTCACCAATTTCTATTTCTCTTTCAAGCGCTTGCTTTTTTGCATGGAGAACACGTATAGTTTCGCCTAAAGGTACATGCTTCGTTATTTCAATCCTTGTTGTAGTTTGTTGTTCTTGATGAATGCCTTGTTGCACTTACTCTAATCTATTTACTCATATCTCATTAGTGTTTAAGCTATGTTCATTATGCACTACACCGCTTTGGTTTCTTATGTCTTAGGTATGTCTAAGGGAATCCTTTTATATCCGGTAGAATGGTTTGCTCTATGATATAGGTATGCTATTTTTCATTATATTTTTTATATAGACTTTAAAGAATTTAACTGGAAATGCTGGATAAGTAGAAGTTATAATTGGTAAGGTAAAAGACTGATCATAACATGTTCAGAGGAAAACAGCTGTTAAGTAAAAAGCAACACAAATTGGGGGATGGCTATACGTTCTTTATTTAAGGAGTCTAATAGCGTAATTTGAGTTTGATGGTATGTTATCATCATCCTTCGTCTTATTCCATCTTATTTGTGTTATCTTTATGAATTTTGTAATTTATGTTGTTAATTCTCTCACAAAAAAGAGAAGATTAGAGTTTAAAAGGGCTACCATGATTAAATATGCATAAGATAATAGCCTTCACTGTCACAACTGGGTTTGGAAGGCGGTGCACCTCGACAACACAGGATGCAATAAAGGATAAAATATATGTTTTATACTTATAAAAAAAGTGCATATACAAAATTACAAATAATATAACATAATATATTAGAATAAATAATGAAAGAAAGATTGAATTGTCATTTCATTAGTATGAATTTAAATGATAGTACGCCAACACAATAATATTATTACCATTAAAAGAAATTATAATAGGAAGGAAACTATCCAACCCTCAAAAGCAAAAACAGAAATGACCTACTATAAAATGTAAGAATATCAAATATATTCTATTGTTGATAGATCTGCTCCTGTGATGATGCTCCACATGTTGATGCATTTTTCATGTCGACTTAACTCAAATTGTGTCAAACCAAACCCATTCGGGTTTCGATCAATTCAAATCAACCCCGTCAAACCTAAATCGACTCAAATCGGACATAAATTCAATCCAATTAGGCTCAATCAAATCCAAATTAAATCAATTCGAGTCCAATTTCATTAAATTGATTTGATCGAATTAAATCGAACTCTATCGAACCCAATTTGACTCAAATCGGTACCGATTCGAGTATAATCTCATCAAATTGACTCTATTGGACCAATCAAGCTCAAATCGAGACGAATGGGCTCAATTTCAAACCCAATCAGCCCAATTGATCAAATCTGAGCTCATTCTAATTTGGAAATCAAATCCAACGATTGAAATTCAAAGAGCAGTTGGTTGCTGGTCTTTTCTCCCTTTCCTATTGATTTATGCAGCTTTAGCAGGGATCGTCTAACAAGAGATCATATCTTGCAGTAGAAGATCAAATCGAGCGGGTGTGCTTCATTTCAGGTATATAGAGAGAGGGAGAGGGGTTGGTCTCCCCTTCTGCTTCGTGTGTCCCCAAGCGAACAAGAGAGAGTATGTAACACCCCATAGTATCACTATATTGTACTGTAGAGTGTAACAATAATCATTATAACATTTCCATCATTTACCTCTCATTTCTGTTGAGTTGATTTCATATCTAAATAAAAGATCATATAAACATTATTTGGAATAACAAAGGAAGCATCTAATAATTCTCCAAATTTCATCACATCCAAGACTTTATACAGAGCCACTAATGAAATCCAAAATAATTCAAAGTATTACAACATTAAACAAGTTTACTAACCTCAAGAGTAGATTTCACAATTTAAATAAACATTGATATAAAACTTAAATACTTGCTTATCAATCTTCCTCCACTTTTTCTTTTTCTTTTCCTTTTCCTGTAACAACAGCCAGTAATGAAAATACTGGTGAGCTGTGAGGCCCAGTAAATTATGCAGTTATAAATAGAAAATTTGAAACAGTAAAACATGAATAAAAAAATTAATTACTAGAGAAACTACAAAACATTTCTTTTGACATTACCTTTAACTGTTATCTTAGATCCATACTGAATATCAATTTTCTCATTAAAATGTTTGGCTATTCTTTCATAAATAAATTCAATGGAGCCCAGGAAAACCTGGCATTATCGCCATTGAATTTCATAGAGGTCCCTTTTGCCCCACCTGCTATGCAGGTATCATTTCTTTTGGGGTCTCTTTTGCCCCTCTTATAAGGTAGTTACATATTTGGGAACCCTTTTGTCCCAACTATCCTTGTAAATCATACATCATATACATATAGCCAAACTTTATGTTAAATTGATATTCAATATACTTTTATAACATAACTCATACTTGTATTGTTGCTTTCATAAAGATCTTTATATGCAACTATGTACCATATGTTAAGAATGAAGATTCTTTTCAAAATCTTTCCGACTAGTAAAATCTTTAATGAAACATAACAACTCTTATTTGGAAGTCTCATGATTAAAATATATAAGAGGTCTTTCATATATGGAAACTAGGTTAGGAACATCCTTTAGCAGAAAATTACTTGTGACACAAATTTCTCGTGCATTCATTCAACTACTAATATATAATGCAAAAGTAATAAGAATTTACATATTCAATATACTTTTAATTTGCATTACTTACCTTCTCGACGATTTGCTTCTTCCAAACCTTCCCTTCTTATTCCTCTTCTATTATAAGTCACTTCAAAGCCTCCTCTTTGCATAAGCTTATATAATCTATATCACCATAAATTATGATTTGCATAAGAACAATACTAAATTGAACCTAGTATACAAGATAAGGGAAATTTATAATTCTTACATTTTTCTATCTTTTTGATTATTCCTTCACAGAATTTACTGTTCTTTCTCCAAATTTCTATAATTCAACCATTTATTCAACTACACTTCTCTGCAAAACATAGATTTCCCAATTGTTGTTGTTCAGTACTTATTCATTCAACTTAAACCTAAAAAGTCTACAAGCTTCTTACCTGTCTTGCTGCAGAATTCTTCAATTTCGTGAGATCACTTGGTCAAAGCCTCACCTAATGCCGCTACAATACTTTATACACTATGTTGAAACAAGTATAGTGAAATCTGCACTATGCCGAACACTTCCTGCACTCCCGCCTCTTGCTACAGCACTGGAAATACTATGCCGATTAAAGCTACAGTCCCGCCTCCCTCTACCGAACCTTGCTACAGGATCTTTGTCTCCGCCAGTATGCCTTCGACAAGGAACAAAAAAATCAGCGGCTCCCTCTATTCCGTGAAATCTGCATTTCATTTTTCTCTCCCATTTTATTCTCATGCCGTAACAACACTTATCCAAAGTAGATAAGGTTAGGAGAGTGGGCCCCAAGCTATAACTGCTATTTACCCAAACTATGCATTTATTCATAATAAAAATTTTACCTATTTAACTGAAATTACATAATCCATTTATTTTCTATTATTAATGTAACAAATATTTAACATTAAATTTATCTATTTAATATTAATCTATTTAACAAATAATTAATCAATAAATTTGAATTATAAGTAGCATTTATCAACTCACTTGGTTATCTGGTTGAGTCTTACAAAGTAGAGCGCGTGAGGGAGGAGGCTTCTTCGATTTTCTTCTACTTGCGTGTATCTAGGCTGAGTGAAAGGGGGGTCCTCTACGCGTGTCCAGCCCAAAACCAAGAGGGAGAGCGTCTTATAGCGACTATTTTCTTCCTGTTGTGTGGCCCGTTTGTCCAACCGAGCGTGTGAGAGGGAGCTTAGTCGGGCCTCCTGCTTGTGACCTGAGAGAGAGAGACCGAGCATCTGGTCTTGCGTACGTGCGTCTGAGTTGAACGGAGCAAGGAAAGTCATATGCGTGCAATCTAGCTGGGTCGTTTAGATTTGGGAGCCCCTTTTGCGCGTGCTTGAGGTCGAACCAGTGAAGGAGATAAGGACTTGAACTCCTTGTGTGCGATGGTGAGGATCGAAGTTCAGAGTTGCTATTATGTGACTGGAGAGCTCCATTTCCTACAGCTACCTTCTCCTTTTTCTCATTCAATCCAGTGGAAAATTCTCCCTTGCTGCTGTTGTTCCTCCAAATAGAGAACATAAGATTGTTGTGTGGTTGGGCTGCTGTCTACCTCCATTTCCTACACTTTGTTTCCTCTTGTTAGCTGATTTTGGAGGTTATCAAGCTCAAAAGGTCAACTCTGGCAAGCTCGTGATAGCGCAGACGATGTCCGGAGCGCTTTGGATAGCAAGCCTCTTCCTCCATCTCGCCTTTGCAAGGCGAGAGAACATTTTCGGTCACACTGTGACTCGCTGTGGTGAGTTAAAATTCCTCAAACTTAGAAAACATAGGTCTCCAAGCCTTTTGTTTGTGTGTATGACACTCATTTAGGTCCATAGAAACCTTGCATTTTGCTTTCCAAAACCCCAAATTGAATCATATGTTCGCTGTCCTCTTAGTCAAATTGTGGAAATATGATGATTTCTCATGATTTGCTTTCATGTTAGAGCCAAAGAGGGTGGCGGCGAGGCGCCAAGTCGTTGGACTTGTGTCCAATGCACCTATCTTGCATGCAATATATTCATGTTGTGTCCAATCCTTCGCTTATGATCAAACCCCAGGCTAGACGTTGTCATTTGGTCACAACTTGAATGATAAAGTGTATGATTTCACATTGTGTAGCATGCGCTACTCCTTTACCAAATCACAAGTTATGCCAAGGTTAACTTAAGGATATGGGAGGCTTGCTTAGCTATGACATTTGTGTTTTTCCTCTAAATTTGCTAAATGTTCAAGAATGAGTTCTAATTAATTTGCAAAGCTTGTAAGCAACTAGTGGGGTCTTTCTTTAACTTTCATGTTTATATTTCAAATCCTATGACAACTAAAATTGATTGGATTTATGCTTGATATTTTTTCCAAATTTAGAAGATTGAAGTGATGAATAATTCCCATTTAAATGGCCACAAACTTAATCAAACTAAGTTGTTTGGTTTGGGTTGCATCAGTCAAACTTTGGTTGAATGCATGTTATAAGTCATTTGCCAAGATTTTGCATACTCAAGATTTGCAAATTCACAAATATCTTTATTTAATTTGTAAGTACATTTAAAAGCGAGGGTGGAGTATTTTATGGCCTTTAAAGACCTTTAGATCATACCCCACCATGCATTGAAATTATCTAAGCATGATTAATGCAATTTGCAAGTTGAAAGATTGAGAGCAATGACAAGTAACTTAAGCATATGATCACACCAAATTGATAAATCACCTACACATGCATGCACTTCTAGGTTCCTTAGATCACATCAAATTGAACTTAAACTTTTTAAAAGTTGTAGGAATCAATCTCCTCTATCTAAATGAGTCCAAAACACTCAAAAAAAAAAAGGAGCTCTCTTTCAAGTTTCATTTTCCCTCATGTGTGACATTTTGGATCCTTCCTAATGCTCTAAATGTTATGTTACACGAATCATTGGAGCTTAGAATCAAATTTAAGTCATCAACCTCATTTGTTGGAGCACAAAACCAACAAATAATCATCTTGCTTGTTGCTTTCTAAGCTCGCATGGATGTTTCCAAACTTCGGTGCAGCGGCCTTTGCTCACTTGTCACTGTATTCAGGTCATACATCGCGTTGCTTCTAGGGAGCACCCTAGTATTAACACAATGTATTAAAGGATTCATGTCATGTTTATTCGACAAGTTTAATGCTGATTGTTGACTACCTAACACAATCATCCACTTTTCTCATCCAGGACTTGGGACCTGACAACGACAATATTATATTGAATTTTACTCAAAAAAGTATTTTTATTAATGTTCTTTAAGCATCTCCATCTAATTGGAGGACAATATTTTATTCTATTTTTTATTTTCCTTAATTAATATAATATTGATAATGATAATTCTATCCTTAGTTGAGATTTCATTTCCTTTATGCATATGAACTTATGTATAGATATTAATTGTTTGTTTGATTATTCAAGTTATGATGAATTCAATGAGGAATTTAGGAAGCCCTTGTTTTTCTTTCTCGTTTTCTTGCTGTAAAGATTCAACAATCTGATATATTAAGGTTTCCACATCTACATCTTAAGGATTTGTTTTCTGCTCTCTTTCTTTTGTTTTCTTCCTTTATTTTATTTTATTTTATTTTATTTTTCACCATTTCACAGGAAGTGATGTATCGCGGCTTAAGTCCAAATGTGGTGAAAGTATGTAATGGTTGACTAGATCTGGAATCAATTTTAGATTTGCTATGCTGAATTTTGGGACTATTAAGTTGAAAGTTGAGAATTTGTGGACACAGTAATTAGAAGAAAAAATACTGTGACGTGTTTATAAATAAATAGCTTCAATTACACTTCCTTTTGTGGATAATCCATTTTACACATGTTTAGTGTTTCCTAGAATTACATTTACATGCTATATATATGATATTCTTTCATTAACATTTAAAATTATATCTAACAAATAAAGGAAGAATGCAAGGTTGTGAAAATCAGACTGGATAATGAACCAGTAGAAGGAGCGGTTCACAGTTCAATCGGTCGAACTGGATGACATAATGAATAAAATTTAGATGACATAAAAATCATATAATAATATAAATTTTTTATTAAAAAATAAATTGAAATTCACACATTACTAATATCTTATATAAGTTTAAATTTAAACATATTCATTCTTTAAATTTAATTTAAATTTAACAAAAAATTGACTTACAAAAGAATTAATAAGTTTAATATAAATTATTCTTAATTTATGTTATATATTTATATATAATTTATATGTTAAATTCATATTATTATTTTACATTTATAAATTATTGAGGTCAAATTAGATCATTTATTTTAAATAATTAAATAATTCATATTTATAGCAACGTTTTTAAAATCGAAACGGACCAGCCGGTTCAACCGGTTGAACCGCGAACCGGCCGGCCGGCCGGGTACGGG